>NW_020216106.1:730125-788037 GCF_003070985.1 Temnothorax curvispinosus | reverse complement strand
TCTCTCTCTCTCTCTCTCTCTCTCTCTCTCTCTCTCTCTCTCTCTCGATCACACCTTTCTCCTTTCTTTTTGCACTTCGTAATATTCTCTGAATTTCGATACCCGTCCCCACAGCGACGCGAACGGCGCGCCTCTCCTCGTTGAAGTCTACCCGCGGTCGACGCTCATCTGAATCTGAATGCGTTTCAATTTTATCGAGGCACCGAGACTAGAAAATTTCACAGCTGCCGCAACGATATTTCCTATCTGCGTCGTCGACCAACGGCGACACGAAGCTGAGCTCCGTCCTCGTCATCGCAACGGTAGTTACTTGAAGACTTCGAAGCACCGTTCATATATTTTTCGTTTTACCCGAACGTTTCTCGCGAACAACTTGCACCGATCAACTTAGCGTTGAATTTCGCAGACGGTAGAAGCCATCATTTTCAACGCGAAACGCAATTACTGTTTCGAGGATCTTGATTTTAATGAAATCTTGCACGTCTCACTTAGGAATCGATAAATTAAAACATCTTCAAATGTTGTGAAAAATAAAAATTATTTTAGAGAGTAAAGAATAAAATTAAAAAAAATGTATGTACTTGTTCGTCGAGATATCTAACTTTAATAGATATACGGACATTGCATCTTCAACGTGTGCGCCTATTATTCGCCGCTTGGCTCGATTGTTTTCGCTCGTCGCGCAAAGTGCGCGGACTACATTATTCCCGCATTTACACAAACGAGCGTACGTCGAGCACCCGGTACAGGGCTATCGACGCGTTGAACTCTCGGCGAGGGATCGGCAAAAGTACAAAGCGGTACGCGTCGTCCGTGGCATCCAACTCCTTCGAGACCGTTATCGCTATCCTCATCGATTCCCCGGTTAACCGCCAGAGACTGCACTATTCGACCAGAGAACTAGAATCGGTTTCCAACTGCCTCCAGGTAACGGTATCGGGAATTGAAATCGATTCACTACGACGACCATAATGGCGTCCTCGCTGCTAATAGCATGCTCCCGTTGGTAATTCCGCGAATGTGCCAGCACTCTAAGCATACAGAGATTCCCCCCCTCCCATTTCCTTTCCCGTATGCAGGAATCGTTAGGAATCGTTTATCGTGAGATATATACACCTTCCGTAAATGTGTAACTATAGAATTGTTTATCGCGACTACGATCGCGTTAAAAGTACCTCGAAAGAACAGAAAAATACGTATAAAATCTATGTATAAAATAGATAAATAAAGACACAAGAAAGAAAAAGAAAGAGTAATCTTAAAATTTAGTAAAGTTTTTATTTTAAAATAAGAACGCTTATTGAAATTTATTAAATTGATGAATATAATATATATTTTTTGCTATGTATAATATAGACTTCCTCTTTTATTATAATTTTCCGTATTAATAACTGTGTTATCAGTATTCCTATTGTCAGAGCGATCTTAATATTAATTTGCACACGTTCAATATACAGAAGAGGATGTTCGTATCCAGCCGCGCTCGCATAATCCTATAATCTCCGAGAATGATTTTGTACTGGAATTATATCGAGAATTCTAATAGTCGACTCCCAACTATATCCGCGATATAACTCAAGCACCAATACGCTCGCGCGATCAATCGTAAAATAAGCTTCTTTATACGATAGATTGCCTCTCGAAAATACCGTCATATTTAGACATATTACCGAGGAGGGATTTAATTTATCCTCGCTCGTGATGCCGGCACATACGCAGGAATTATTTCGCTCCCTCCTCTCGTTTCCTCTTTTCGTTTCTAAATCTCGTTATTTTCCATTTAATATTTATCAGCGAGTCTCATCTCTAAATTGAGATATCATGCGCTAGGTATATATAGCCTAATGTAGTTTCGAACGTCCAATGAAATGCGATGTGAGTACAAAGCGTCGATAACAACGAGCACAGTTCAGTCGTATTCCAAGCGACCGATTGTAACTCTCGCGGGACAGCGAGCAAACCATGAAGCATACCGCGAAGATACGAACTTAAACTCGCCGAAGTCGCATTTGCGCGATGCGAAATTATACATCGCGTTTCAGTGGTTGCGTGGCACGTTGTTCGATACGAACAAATACGTGCCTACACGCTAACGAAGTTATTGGATTTCGATTAATACCTTCCGGAAAACGCCCGAGGGCCCCGGCTAGAACTCGAGAGTCGCATCGGCGGCGCAACGGTGATGGCGGGGTTTAAGCGCCGTAACATGACAGGGTGGGTAAACGGATTCGGGGGGTGGATATTGCCGAAGGAATATTACTGTACTAATAGCTTTGCCGTTGCTTGCTCAGGTCACTCGGTCCACCTGGCCATGCCTGCGAGGGTCCGCTGCGTCGCGTCGTTGGGACACGCGACCAACGCACGCCGTGCCTCCAAGTGAAACTTGGCGGCTGGCGTATAGTGACTCGCATACACAAATATGTGTATACGACGTAAAGCGAGCAGTCAGCTGTAAGATCGTATAGACCGACACGTCTATTATGGACCCTCGCCTTACGATTTTATTACCGACATATTTTTCGCGTTAATCGAACTGGCCATCGCGTTGACAATAGCCAACAAAAGCTGCAGCGGGAAGCGAAGGGGAATGCGCCTGCCGCTGAGAGTTTCATAATGAACGAAGCCCCGACCTATGAAGAAATTTATATGTTTTGTACAGGCAGCTCTTTGACATATTTAATGTACCGCTCAGGACGTGGAAAGTTTAGATACGCTCTTGAGGCGTCATGCGTGTGGAGCCGCAAAAATTATATAATAACATCTGGATCCAATCGGGGGATTATTACCGATCGATTTAAAAGCATCTGATACTCACGGTTAGTTAGTTGCAGTTACAGCTTTAAACGATAAAAAATTTGATCTTACACATTTTAATTTTAATTTGTTCATACTAATAACGGAAAATAGATCTTTTTTTTTCTACGCGCGGTATATTGCCTCGGGCTACTTTAACAGTAAAAGCAGAATCTACGCCTGATCCGCAGAAAGATCCGTCGGGCGTGTCCGTGTTCGTTAACTAGCACGCCAATTCGAGCTGCCGAGAACGTTTGTCGCGAAAAAGGAGCGAACAAAGAAAGAACGCGAGATTTGGAGGAGAAATTTTTCGTGTTGCTCTCAGTTTCAGAACAATCGTGTTCTTGACAAAGCAGAAATGTAAGAAAGCAGACGGAAGAAAAAAGAAGGATAACGGGACCGTAAGCGAAAGACATCAAAGAGTCGACGCCATTGTAATGGTCGGCGAGAGGCGAACCTTCGCAAAATTGGCTCGCGAAACTCGCGTTCTAACGCTTTAATTATTCAGCCCGAATCGCTTTGGCTCGCCTCATCTACACCAGGGTCGACTAAAGCACTATTGCTCTTTCTCATTTCAATTTTAATCCCCTCGACCCCCGTCCCCGCGCAATGCTGGAAAGAGCCACAAGTCGACGTTTATTAGCATCTAACGAAATGATGAAAATGTCGCGGGCGTAACGGACTGGCTGGATCGTCGTAACTTTAATGCCATCAACGATAATTCTCGGCGGCAAGTTGGAGAACGGTTGATGAGATAATTGAATTTTGTTCCTCCTCGCCGCTGAAAGATTTCCCCCCCCCCTCTTCCGCTAATTAAAGGGGTAAGTGGATGAGTATATATCGTGTTAAATCATTCTCAGATCATCGATTTAAAAGTTCAATTGGCGATGTATAGCAGGGTGACTGGATAAATACGATTGTCGAGGATTTATCAAATGAATAATTTATGAAAATTAAACTTGGCGCGAAACTATATACGAGCTGCACTTTTATATATGATCTCGACTTTTATATATGACGACCTTTATAATAACTTAGCTCGAGAAGCAAAGGTGGTTCTGAGCGATTGAAACGACGTGAAACGGATATCTATAGTGTTATCAAGGTAACACTTTATCCTTAGATAATAGCGTCATTAATTTCGTAATATCCCCCCCCCCTGTAAGTAATACGCAAATTAACTTTCCCGGCTGCTATCGGTTTAACGAGCTGAGTTTGGTACAGGAAGGCGGAGCGTCAAACTCGTTACGCACGTTGCGCGCGATATATCCGCTATACGCTCCTCTATGTGCAGACTGTATCAGCCTGGCTGCGCGGCTTTGCTGAAGCTTGTTAACACCGTCGCAGACACGGCCGGGCGTACCCCGTTCACAGAGAAGCTTTTGATTTCGAGTTGTTCGTGACGAGCAGTCGCTCGTGATCGGCATCCAATGCAAAGGTGGATTCAGACCGAGCTAAGAGCCTGAATGAGCACGAATAAATGAACGAATTTGCTCCAATGAGCGTAGGTAATGCGAATACGAATGAGTTCAAATTTATATCGACGAGTACATTCCATCCTTTGTACAGTACATCGAAGGAAATGCGCTGGCTACGTTCATTCACATTCATCCATAAATGTTCTTTCAAAATCGTTCGTCTTTATCAGTTTGATCTGGATTCAAGCGAACTAGTAACAAGGTTCAATGATTGTTCGCATTCGTTTGCTTGATTTGGATTCGGCTTAATGCAAACGTATGTAAATCGATTAATCGAAATGATTTATTTAGAGTATCTTAATGACTAACGAAGATAGATTATAATAATATTAGGAAAATCGATGTTAATTTATTATCCTCTCTTTTCAGAACGTTTTCGAGATAATTGTCACATTAATTTTCAAATAATATAAATGTCCCCATACAAAATTTAAATATTCGTTTTTATGATAATTTTGTTTTATGTAATGATAAGACGAACGGAAATCGTCGTTATTACTTGTAACAATTGCCTTCAATATTCATCATTCTTTCCAATTGTACCGTTATTATAAATTCATTATTCGCTATCTACACTACGCTATCTACGTAGAAAATTGATGACTCCTCAACGACGCGACAGGCATCACCCGCTGTCATTTCCGGTGGCTGATTATCTCCACACCGGTATTGACAACCGCGCGCGTATCTTGGACATGGATATGCACAGTTGTTCCCGATAATCAATAGCCGACATACGGTTTGTCATCTTTTTACGAGCGTCAAAAGATACCGGCGTGTAGCACCGAATGTTGTCCGCCAAAGGGGACACGGCTCGACACGGACGGTGTAATTTCGGACAGGAACGGTTCGCCAACTGTCGACGACGGTCTGGTTTGGCCTGGCCTGGCCTGGTCTAGCCTGGTCACCCCCGTGGGACTATGGACAATGGTGTTGCTCTTGCCACCCTGTCGGCGTTAACCACCGACCATTACGGGTCGCCTCTTAAACCCCCGTCGCGAGAGAGAAAGAGAAAGACGGAGAATGAGAGAGAGAAAACCCGTAGATACTTTACCGCACAGTATTTCTCTTGTACAAACAAACAGCCTCTTTATTCCTAGTTCCCCTTTTTTTCCGACGATGGTAGACGACAGCGATCTTTCTTTCCCCGGGGACGCTCGCCGTGAGAAATTAATTATCGTCGATGGATTTTTGCTTCTGGCTCGTCGCGCCGTGACGTTAACAGAGTACTCCGTTGACAGGCGAGCGAGATAAGTAGGGGCACATTATACGTAATGTACAGTTCGTACCGTGTATTGAGCGCGCGTCACCGTGATAACCTGACGCATCGAATTATTGTCTCCGCGATAAATACATAACAAAATAATTATATGCATATATAATTAATATGACGTACATACGTGTCATATGTTCGCGTCGCCAATGGCGAATCATTTAATTTATTCGTTCACACCGACGCAACACGCGCGTGAAAACGTTTACAATTCCCCAATACCGCAGCTGGTATAAACGATTCTACGGCAACGTTCTTTGACAATTGCCAGCACGTGCAAGGCTGGGTGTAAATGTGATTAACTTAGGCGTGGCCTGTCTCCTTTGTCACACGCGCACAATTGGCACACTCGAAATTTGAGTCACACTGACGCCTACCAAGAGAGAATAGTCCCGAGCCCTTTCTCTTTCGGCGCGTTGTTCCTCTTTGTCGACCGGCGCGTTTAGATCGGCCTTTTAAGGGACTCACTGACGAAGGCTTCTAAACGACATTAAAACTGTACGGCAACCGTAGCAGACGTTCATCAGCGCAAAATATATGTGTATTCGATTTAATGTCAATTACATTGTTTAATTTAATGCTTTTATTCTGACTGCTCCATTCGTTACGTTGTTATTAGATTTGTACTATACACTTTTTCCTTAATTTTATATTGAGAGAATATTGAACAAAGTATTTTAAAGCTTCTATTTTGAACTCCTTATTTTTTTAAATTATTATTAATTTTATACAGTTGGTTTATATTAACATTAATTCCACATATTATAAATTTCAATATTAAACTATGCGTATAATTAAGATTAAACTCTGAGCGGGAAAATGTAGAGAATAAATTAGCATTTAAAGGCTTCTACCTTCAACTCCTTAATTTTCTATATTATTATTAGCTCCATATACACCATCGCGTATATATTATCATTAATTTCATATATTATCACCTTTTATATTAAACTATGCAGTAATTAAACTTCTAGAAGGAAAATGTCGAGAGTGAAATACGAAAAACATTTAAAGATTTATATCTTCACATAACTCTTTTTAATTTTCTCTACATTATTATTAGTTTCATTATTGTGTCTATATTATCGTTATTTTTATGTATTATCATCTTTTATATTAAACTATGGTAATTAAGATTAAATTTCTAGAGGAAAAATGTTAAGGAGAAATTATAACACATATAATTTTTATATCTCGTATTGGTATAAAGCATGCTTTTGAGATATGAAATACTCCACAGTTTAGCTGTCAAGTATTAAAAAATGTTTTATGCATTCGCATTGGAGAGGATGCCATTGTAGGAACCACTAGTTTGTATCAAATGCTCGTCGAGAACCGGAGCAAAAAACGAAGTGGCGAACTTGTGAAATTAACGACGACAATATTTTTGCTTGGCCAAGCCAAATGTTCGGACAATGCGAATAATAGCTCGACGGGATGTCCGTAAAATGTGTACGCGTGCGTGTGTATGTCGCGAGTGAGAATCTCAAGAGAATAATTTCGACGTATAGAGCATAAGCTGCAGCTATCGTAAGTACCTTGGAGTGTTCGACGAGGTTTTGGCGCCTTTGTGTCACAGTTACCCTTCGCCCTGCCCTCGGTGGCATTTAATAGAATTTACGAGGCAGAAATATCGAACGCATTATTGTCACTGCTCGCAAGTGGTGTGGCATTCAGTATCGTGGTTCGTGTATTATGTCGCGCCGACAGGGTCCGACGCGAAGTGCGAGCGGTGAATTGAAGGAATCTGTCTCTCCGACAAATGCCATTGCATATCGTTACCGTTGACTGTCAGAGATATTAGTCGCTATATCAATCATACCTGTGCAAATCTTTGGTGATTGCACCTATTCACTGATTACTAATTACTTATTTATTCCGTCAATTATCATGTTTCATAGATTGATGAACACGTAGAAGCGGTGTTACGAATTTTACTAGCCAATTAAACACAATGCTATTCTTACCACGTTCATGCAAGTCTTGCAAATTTGCAGATTTAATCGTAACGGACATATCCTGTATTAATGGTTACATAGATAGATAAATCAAAGATAGATAAATATTAGAGACTATCGAGTCTCACTACAATCACAGCAAACTAGCGGCGACAAAATAGGTTAATGCATCACCGAAAAGTCGAATTAATATTTCTTCGCACGGAAGAAGTCCGCGTTTTTGACTCGAGATCCAACGGACAGGGATTCATCACGTACGCTGACCCTTCGTGGTTTATCTCTTCTTTGAGACACTGTCTCCCCCTAGACTCGCTGGTGGCGTACGTGAAGCGAGATCTCGTTTTAGGTCGTGCCAGGTTTTATCTATCCCAATCCCCTACCCAGCCTAGTCGCCACCGACGATAAAGACGACGTGGCTTCTGCCAGTCGAGGAACCGAGCAGGCAAAGAGAGGAGCAGAAAGACAGAGAGAAGAAGGACAAGAGGAACGACGTCCTATCCTTCCTTGCTTCGACAGTACCGGTGACGGTATCGCGTGCGAAAGCACATACCGCACCGCTCCTCCATCTCTCCATGTTCTCTTCATCCTTCTCCCCTATTCTCTCACCCTGTCCCCGCGGCAGCTTGTGCCTCGTGCTCTATGGCGCGGAAAATTACGGAGCCGTCGATAGTGTTTTCCCTCTTGCCATGCCCCGACCGACGGAATTTTCGCAGGAGGGTAATACGCGGGTAATAGTGAAACTCGGACGCCGCTACTCTCCGAACGGGAAGGCCCCGAAAGAAAAAAGTAAACATAAAGTAACGCTGGAGACTGTGGAATATCTGCCCAGCGGAACGCAATCTGCATTTTTCATCGCAGTAGCGAGGGCCCGAGCGTTCGTGGATTACAATCTGATCTTCATCTAAATGCAAGGTAGTTTTGTTTTAAAAGGACGACGGGGGGGGATAAAAATGTAAGAGATTATTCGATCCCATTGAAAAGAATATTTCATTAAGTATTGTTGTTGCTTTCCGGAATGCTGTCAATCGTATTAAAAAAAGCGCGGAAATTCGAATTGGTGATGAGATCCATGTATTGACAGTTTGACATTTATCGGTGGAATTTACACCGGAAAGTGATTGATTGAGAACAAATAAAAAATAAAGCATAAAAAAATGGAAAATGGAAACCAAAATATATATGTGAAAAACATAGTGATTCAGCAGTGATATTCTATAGAATCTTTTGTTATATACAGTAAATGCGATATAAATTTCTTTAGTTTTCAGTATAAGTCTCTAATATTAGTTACAATTAAGCTGTCTAACTCCCTTTAGTTCCATCTCCAGAAAAGCAGGGAGAATCAGTTAAACTTTAGTTAACTTTAACAAATTATGGGAACAACTTTGAGAAACATTAACCAAGGAGCTACCAGTGCGAGTCATATTAGCATACATTTCCAAGACAGCAATAATAAATAATTATACAAGGTGTGTGGGATATGCGAAAGTAAAAGCAAGAAATAATCCTAATGCCTCCCGATACTCTCGTATATTCTATAAGTCGATACCTCGCGGTTTCCGATGTCGAAATGTCGGCACGTTCCACATGTTCTCCCACAGAATTCGAACGTTCCTTCGATCGCGGTAACCAAAGTACATTTGCAAGTACACGAGCTCGGTTCTCGCGTGCGAAGTCACGCGCTTCACCTCGGATTTGTTACGTAAGTCCTGAAGCGAAGATCACCAGTATAGCGCCAGTACAAAGAGCCACCGTTTATAGGTCCTCGTGAGCCAGAAACACGAAACTGCCGCAGTGACAATGATTCACATCGCGCGAGAATTGTGTCGTTCGTCTGCGCGCGCGTGCATAATAGGTCGTCCGCAGATTCCTGGAGGATCCTGCAAGATCCGTGCTAATCGCTCCTTTCCAGCATTTCAGCTCACCTCTACAGCTAAGCGTCACGCGAATAATAATTTATCCGGCACGCGAATAATAATTTATCATTACCATCGAGCAAGCAAATTTGTATGTGACAAATGATTTGATCATATCAAATGTGGCACTCCAGATATAAACGTTTGAATTTTAATTTATAAACATACGAAATCGATATTGTGAAAACAGAAAGTTACAAATTGTTACAATTATTCAGGTTACTCAATTATTGAAACCGTCATTCCGAACAAGTGATAAAACTGATCGCAAATGACATGTGCATATATTTGATTCTTGTCCGTGCGAGAACCGTAATATTTATAAAGGGACAAGCGTATGTCGTCGAAACATTTCTAGAGAGAGCCGGGAATCGCGCGACACGAAAGAAATAGCCAATCCTGCTGTACGCCGGCGTCGTGGCACCATGACGAATCAGAGTCACATTTCACCTTGACGTCCTCGGTAGATGACCGCCTTGCCGGCAGTACGCTTTCATTATATCAACTAGGATCAAAGGAGTGGCGGCGATCCTCGGGGCGGAAGGGGTGGAGAAGAGATAAAAAGTGAAGAGCCGAGCCAGTGAGTTTGATCAGCGGGCGGTAATCGAACGCGAGATGAAGAATCGAAGAATATAAGAGGAAAACCCTGTACGTATAAAAGACAAGTATAAGGGAGAGAGAGAGAGGGAGCAAAGTCGGGCAGATGGCGAGCATGAGGAACGATAGCTCGTTATAATCTTCTATGTGCAATATTCCCAGGACATGGGCTATTGTGAACATCGCAGGCCCCGTCAACCGTCGTCGGCGTATCGTTCACTTCGTGCTATCATTCCCGTCGCCCTTCTTCTGTCGCTTTCTGCCGATGCAGCTAGTACGTGTTTCAGTTCGTACAAAAGATACAAAAACGCGGTCGGAGACACGTTAAAGTCAGGTTATCGGGAGATTCAGAGAAAAAAATTTGTCTCGTACTGTCTAAATAATTCACAAACAAATAATTAATTATTCTCAAATGTATTAATAAATAAGTCACGAAGTCACAAATTAAATTTATATGATTCAACAATTCTTTTTCGCGCCATTCTCAATCTTAGGCTACTGAGACTTTTATTGTTTGTTAGCGTGATGTACGCCTCGTTAGTACATAAAGAGAATGACATAGTTCGTGTGCACAGGCGCGATATCGAAAGATATATCGCACTGTAAGTTAGCTGGCGTCTTCCGGGTCGCCACGATCAATCCTGTCAAAAGTACAGGGAGAAACGAAGCGTGGAGAATACGAAAAAAAGAATATATGCTCCTTTTTATTGGATCGTATGTCAGATTCGCGGCGATGCGAACATAGAGTATGCGATGCACTCAAAATCGAAAAGACAAAGTCGATGCTCGCTTCCCTTGAATTGTTTAGCGGCCGCAATAGGAAAATTTGCCTTCGCATACGAGGTGTATTTTGTATGGAAATTTAAATATTTCTACTCTCTTGGTTCTCCCGCGACATATATTTATACTTCCACGGAGAGTGCAACCGCGGAAGTGAACTCGATACTCAGTCGCACGGAAAGAACACGGTGTCAATGACCTAGGCGGACTAGGATCTAGTGCTCTCTCGTGCGGTCGTCGCTGTCGTCGTTATCCGATAGCAAGTATGGCCCGCGAGGTGCGTCGCGGCGCCATAAAGCCAACGATGTTCCGCTGGTCCTTACGAGTCGTAAGAGTTTTAGGATCGCAGACGCAAAAGTACGGCTGCTACTCCCACCGACCGGAATTCTTCGTCATCGTAGGCGCATCGCTTCGTGAAAAGGGGATTATTTATTTATCGTGCATACTCAAATGGTTCTCCCTAATGCGACTTATGCAAACGTTTTCCAGTTAGTTTCGGAAGGAGAAATATCGTCGTTTGATACCTGCTCGGTCGTTCAGGAGGCGGAGACGAGCGCAAACAGAGCTCGTGTTTTACGAGGTCGCGGACATATTTATGTACGCGAGGATCGTGGCAGCGGCCGACGGGAATGTAAACGCGCGCGCTTAGACCGACACGCATCAACCCCACGCACTTGTGCACACGTAACAACGCTTGGTACACGCGCCTGTACTTCACGAGCCGGAGCGCGCCCGACCGTGAAATAAAGGAGCGGAGAACGAGGAGGGAGAGAAGAAGAGAGACGCGTTCCATATGTAAACCCCGAAGAATAGCTTATTTTAAAGCGATCACGGAACGCTTTTCATGCCCGGAAGATGATGGAATCGCGCTTTCATTCGTCCGCCCCGCGGTGAAAAATGATCCGCGCTAACGCTCCTTTCCCTTTCCCAAATTTCACCGCGCCCCCTCTTTCTCCCGCTTTTTATCTTCTTCTCGCCAGGTAGGTAGAAACGACTACCGCTTATTCCCGTTCGCTCGCCCCGCAGCCGAGCTACGTGTGCGTTTTATATAGATAGAATAAGAACATCGACGTCAGGAAGATGACTCGATACTTTTCTTTATTATTCAAGACGGTTCAGCATTTTTTTTTGCAAAATCATAATAGGTGCTTGTCGTATGGCTTCTCATCCTTCAATCATATGTAGATAAAAGCACAAAAATATTTCCACATAACGGATATATTATATACACTGACTGCTGTATAGTGTGAAATAATTTTAATTAAATAATGGCTGCAAATATAGTTCCTTAAATGAAAATGGGAAAAGCGTAATTGTAATGGACAGCATAGCAAAGTGACGGCGCGTCTCACTCGTAAATATAGCGCAAGTGTTGTTAGCGAAGCGTATCGGCGTTTATCGTGACACACGTGTGTCACTTGTCACTTCGGATGCGCGACGGTGATCTTGTAAAATAAACCCTACAGAAACCGTTTCAAAATGACACCCCGTAGACACAATGTCGCGCGGACACGCGTCTTCCGGTCACTTCAGCGCGAGCGACGCAAGGCACTGTATTTCAGATACTATATAATCCGTCCAATTTGGCGAATTGCACGGATCGCATGAATAGCATTACGAGAATCAACCCCGTCGCGGCATAAATCTCCACCGATATACCAGGTCATGCACGCAGGCCGCGCTATACATCGCCGCGATCACGTCGAATCGTTTTCCACGATCCTTCGGTATTCTCGCGGAACTCGTTTTGTTCGTTCGTTCGTTCGTTCGCCTCGTTCGACAGATCGTACGACATAACGGCCGATCGATTCCGCCGACTTCGATCCGGCCCAGTTCCTTCCCGATTCCTTCCCAGCTCTCCGTCTCGCCGTTGTTTTATTTCCACGTCTTACGTAACGTACGAGAGAGCGGTTTAACGCTGTCACGTGATGCCTCGCTGTCGCGAAAGAAGCACGGTGTACGAGCTGATACGGAAATTGTGAAGGGACACGGTTCGTTTGCCTTTACGGTCGGAAGTTATGACAAATCGTGCGACGCCGCGCGCGACTGCTGTATAAAGTTCCGACCGAGTCGCGGACGACGTGGGGTGATTCCCGGCGACACTCCACGATTAACGACTTCTATTCGAGAGGCCGATTTATTATCGTAATATCTGAGACGACGGGGACGGCGATACCGGAAGTCAACGCCGATAGAATCTTCGTTGGCGAAGCGTCGTAGAATATACGTTTAATCGATGAGCAGTCGCGCTCCAGATATTAATTATTTTCAAGAGAAAAGCGTCCATCTATCTTATTACTCGCGCAATAAACTCGACGAACAGGAGTACACAATGCGCGATAATGATTGGACATCGATATCAAAATTGGATCATTGCCTGGAGGGGAAACGTGGGTTTTCATCCAACCACGTCACCCTTACGTCCAGAAAGTTAGGTCGAAATCGGAGTCACGGGGAAACCGCTTCCTCTTCCCCGCCCCCGTTGGTTCCTCCTTTAATTCGCGCTCCCCGTGTCGTTTCGAGAGATGCGATGACAATACCCGCGAGATTTGTCCCCGTTTCGCAAACTTCGTTTTCGCAACGAGCAACGCCCGCTTTCGTCCCCTCGCTCTCGCCCATCTCGGCCGCCTCCGCCCGTTCCCGGCGTTTTCCTGTACGCCGACTGCCGACAATTATTAGCCATTGTCCGGCGAAAAGCCCGAGAGACCGAATTACGTCGAGTTAGAACCTCGGGTCGTCCCGGTGGTTACCACCCGCGACGTGCTAGACGAGAGCAACGAGAGGCGCGAACGAACGAGAGAGAAAGAGAGACAGAGAAGTAGAGGGAGAGGAAGGACCTAATGGCTATTGAGAAGAGAACGCGTGGCAAAAGACCGAGAGAGTAAAAGAAAGGGAGAAGGTTGACGGGAAAGAGGAAGGAAAAGATCGCGGGAGAGGACCGAAGAGACCGAAAGGTGGTCACGAGGGGGTGGTTAGACCAGACTCGTGGAGGAAAGACCACCCCAAGAATTATCGCTTTCCCTAGTCCTCGTAAAGAGGATCGAGTGATTTACAACGACACCCTCGGCCTCGTCTAACGGCAGCGATCGGCGTTATGTATGTCGGAATACGTTTTAATGGTATTCGCTCAGCGTCAATCGCGCCGGTGCGATTTATAATGCGGTGGCACCGTAACAAACGCCGCTGAATTTTCGACGAAAGCCCGCTCCGAGAATAGCCCCTTTGCCAATTCGCCCGCCGTCCGTCGTTCCGCGAGTGAATAATGAAAGGCGCTTAAGCAGACGCTTAACGTCTGCCCCGTTTCGCACAATAGAAAGGCGATCTTCGATTTTCTTGCAGACAGAACATCTTGATAATTACAGAAGCTATTAACACAGAAGTATTTAAGTAAGCATTTTTAATTACAGATATTCGAGTAATAAATATAGTTTTAAGATAAACAAGTCCGTAATATCTTGAACTTTTAACTTTTCTTCAGTGGAAAAATGTGAAATTTTTAACTAAGCGTCTACATCTCTCTATTAAAGTAACTTGTCAAATTTTATTGCAAACGAAATAAAGTTTCTAATACCTTATGTGACAAATTTTGTTGAGGGGTGACCATGCACAAAGGGCAAAAGTATGCTTTTACCCTCGGTGCCACCGTCTCTCGAGGCATTATCCGCCAAAAACCATATACGTGTTCCGTTCCCGTCTCGACGATGTTGTAATGTTAGACGTATGACCGACACGCGGGGCGGGCGACTGAAGGGAGAACATTACGCCATGTCATCCATATTCATATTGCCGAAGAGCGGGAAGCTCTATCCCTCTTCCTTTGCTTGACAGCGAGCACACCGCGCCGAACCTCCAACGTATTCAACGGAAGAGGATATCGTTAATACGTAGGATCGCGGCGTCGTTCCCTCACCCGCCGCAAGGAAGGTTTAGAGGGTGCGTCGGGGGCGCGTGGCGAGGCGAGGCGAGTCAGGGGCGCCTTCAACCTGCGGTATTCACGTGTCCGTTGGCCGTACACGTAAATACACCGGGAAAGATACATGGAGCCCGGTGAACCGCGCTCAGCGCGGATATCCCCCTCGGGAGACCGCTAGGTTTACCGCTCGCCTCCGATTCAACGTCCTCTCTCACGGAGATCGTTTTCTTCCTTTTACAGCCCGACCCGGGCAGGTCCCATCTCTTACTAACGCTCCAATTTCCCGTCGGGCGCGCGCCAGGATTTTCGCGAATCGAAGGATCCGTTTTCGTCCGCCTTAAGCCGCTTGTCCGGCACGAAAGAGCCTGGACTCTCTCTCTCTCTCTCTCTCTCTCTCGTCCCCTTCTCCTTACTGCCGTATCCGCCGGCCCTTTTATCTATTCACTCGTGGCTACAAACAGGAAGGGCTGTTTTCTCAGCCGAGCTTTTAGGACCCACAGCCCATTGAGGATGTATGTATCGTCGCTCATGCGATCGGTGCCAGCGAAATCCAGGCTTGTAGGTATGTATGTGACTTTCAGGATACATGAGAAAACTGATTTTTCGGTAGGAGTATATATATATATATATATATATATATATATATTTAATTTTATTTTCTTTTGCCGTCGTCTCGAAATCCTCCTTAAGGTCAGTTTCATTCTTCCTACCCCTCCAACATCGGTTAACTATGCCTTTAACCGAACCCTTGTTTTCTTGCCAAAAGTAGGATTAGAAAAAGACTAAGGAAAGTAAATTAAACTACGGTTCAAGTTAAGCTCGCGCAAAAAGAGCTTTCAAACTTTTTGCCAAGTTCCACCACTCGATATCGAGGTTGCGGAAAAATGAGAAAAATGAGTTTAATTATTTATTGTAATTTTCCTTGCGATGGAGAAACTCGCTTTGATCAAAGAATTCTGTTTTATCGCACGTCGCACGAATGCCACAAACATTGAAAATATTAATGAGTCATTGATTATAAAAAGATATTATTGCAACAGTAACATTCGTGATGGGAAGATGGACAATCAGCCGGCGAAATAAAATATTCAATCTATCTGGAATAAAATGTTCCATCGCAATGTCGCGAATGTCATGAATATCGTGCAAAAACAAATTATATTTTAATAAATTAAAGCGAAGTTTAGTGATTAGTTGCGATCGCGATGAACCGATGAACGTCGAGGCAAGTCCAATATATCGTGGCATCCATATTTCGTGTAACTTTGACGTGTTGAAACTAAAAGTTATTTTTTCGCAGAATACATCAGTCCTTTGTATGCTGTGCATATAAACAGAGAATTAATTGTATACAGAAACAGAAAAGAGACTGATCGATATTCTAAAAAGTGGCACGGTCGTTCCGCCCGTTATTAAAGGCTTGCGATAATTGAATCGGAACGCGGCGCTCGTGAAGGATATTCAACTTTCCGATATATAACATAATATCGATGCATAATGCAAAGAAAGAAGTAGAAGACGAGGGAAGACTCTCTGCAGGAAAGTTTCTTTCGCAGAATTCAAAGAGTATACTTGAGATATGTTTCTCAAGTATCCTCGTGTATAAGAGAAAGAGAAAGAGGGGTGAGAGAAAGAGCGAGAGAAAGAGAAAGAGGGAGAGAGAGAGAGAGAGAACCTCCGTCTTTTCCAATATACTTTTAAATCTGTTATTGCCACTTCTAAAGAAATAGACTTAGAGAGCGCCGAGTGTTGCCACCAAAGTATACATTTCTCTCCAGTCTAGGGTCCGCGCCTTTACTACTTCACGTCTTTGATTCACTATTGATGGCGCGCACGCGAAGAAATTCCGATCCCCTTCACATTTCACCACGTTACGCGCCGTGTTTCCATATTAGCGTGGCTTAAAACTATCTCAACTTTTGATGCTTCTATTACGGAAACTTTCGAATGCAATGATTGATGTTTACATTCTACCACTAGAATTTATTATTTTACTTGTTAAGTAGTCTTTAAATGATGTTAAATCCTATACCTCTTTTACGAACTTTTAATCAGAATTAACGGCAAGTTGCGAGGAAATTCTCGTGTTTTTCGTAGCACGAGGAGCGATTTTTATTTTCGTCTCATCAACAAGATGGGAAATATATTCACCCGAGTAGACGGCAACTCCTTGTCCCTTTCAGTGTTAAGGATAATTTGTAGTCTATAGCGAGGAAAAGGGGGAGCATTATCTCTCGCCTAGTAATTAAGGTAAAATCAGGGGAAAAATCTGCGCTTTTTTCGAGCGCTACGGTATACGAACGTGTCGAGTACATCCGCTACAGTGAGACATAAAACTTTAATGACATCCCGCGACAACTTTTATAACAAATTTTACGGCACGGAGCGACTCGCGTCCGATATTTTCCGCATATACGCGGCAGTGATACGCGTTCTCGAAGCTTGTGGTTCGGCGTGAACGCGACGAGAGCCGTCGAGCGTTTACGGTCATGTCGATATTCATGACTCCGCCGTTTGGCCGACGACGGGAGGGGTCAGGGAGGGGGAGAGGGACTGGTGTTGGTAGCGGTTTGCGAAGGTGGCATTGCCACTCGGTATATCCGAGTTAATAATGCGCGGCCTCGCCGATCGTATCGGAATATGTACAGCGCGCCGAACGAGCATATACACGTGTGTCACTCGAAATCATTACCTCGTGTACACCATCCATACTTCGTGCAACCGCCGAATCGCCGGCGTATCTCGCCAATGGCCGTGCGGAACGACCGCGGAACGAAAATCCGCGTGGGCGGTAATGGTTCGAAATGTGACGCACTTAATTGATAATCGAGTTAAAGGTCCCTCCTCGATTGGAACGATTATGGGTATTTCGAAATAAAATTAATAAGACATGCATTTCGAAAATGGTGTAAGCTGATTTCCTGATGCGAATAAGACGTATTAGAAAAGACGTATTAAATATGCTTTTAATATGTATCTTTTTTTTCTATATTTATAAGCGAACAGATAGAACTAAAAAAAGAAATTTTTAATACTCAAATCAAAAATAAAATATGTCTTGATTTATGACAGAAAAAGAGTAGTTAAATAGATATACTTTTTTCAATATTTTCCTCTGATTTGTAAGTGCAAATACTCATTCAGTAGCAGTTCTTTTATATATTTTTACATTTCAACAAATATTTGCGAAATACTAATTTAAACATTTTACAAAGTACTAGCTTAAACATTTATATTTACTTTAAAGCCAACGCGCTTTAACTACATATCTGACCATAAAGTCAAGACTTAATGTAACCATCATGAATGCTATCTTCGTAGTAGGATCGCAAGGATTTAGTCAGATTTGACTCACTTTGTAAGTCATGTCCCGACTGCACCTAGAACTTGTATACCGCGGTTATCTTCCGGCTCGAGACAGCGTGATAGCAGTTTAAAGAACGAGCTCATGCATTACGCGTGTGCGGCAACAATTTGCACGAGGAAAACAATTTTCACACGATCTTCATACGATTAAAGTGGGACATTAATCCCTAAAGACTTATCGCGATCAAAACAAACGAATGGAAATGCACTCGCGCAAAAAATGTGTGTAATTTCTGCAATGCTCTTTACAAATTAAAGTGTTAAAGTACCCCGTCAGAATGCGCATGCATTCCTATAAGTGCTTTATTTATTATTCTGAGAAAAACACGTCAATCTTTCAACTCGTAATTCAAGTGGAAATAGCTGAGCCACTTAAACTTCGAGATTAATTAAACGTCTCAGTAAAATAGAAGTGAATATTGTAAATGTAATTCCATTTTCACAATTTGCTTCATTTCATATCATATTATTTATAGTTATTAGAGTGTCTTCTAGGATATATTGATTTTCAGGTAAATTTTAAATAAAGTTCATCTTGTAATTTTAGATAGATAAATGACAGATGCAAATTACAAGTTGTACTATTATAGCAAATAAAATCGAGCGAACGTGAAACATTCATAAAAAGTACTACTGATACGCGATTTGATTACGATTGACATAAGTTGATCAATAAATTATGTAATAGATTTAAAATTATTGAGTGTGCTAAAAGAAAATCTTCTGCATTCCGATTTTGTTCGGTCGAAAATTAAACCGCATCGCGGTTACGGTGACGTAAGTTTAACGTTCGCGCGCGGCTTTGCCGATCCACGACGTTTAGCGTAAATGCGAAAGGCCGCACGATTCGACTTATTCAAAATGGCCCTTTAAACGCGCTTATTTCTGCACTATATTCTCGACGCTCGTACCGAGAGGAGGCAAGGAGCCATCGCGGCTGCGTGGCACGTGCGAGACGTAATATCCCGTCCCGCGCCGGGCATACGAATCGTTCTCGCTATTACGGAAGGAAGCAAGGAGTCTTGATCCTCGCGAGGCCCTTTGGCACGTGCGTAACCGAAGGAACGGAACCGTGACGTACGACGAAAGCCGAGAGGAAGGAAGGTGCAAGCGGAGACGTCCGCGCACCTTCGGAATTCAAGCCGCGCCGCTCGTTTATGAAATATTCGATATATTCCGAAGGCCGAGTGAAATTTCTGACGGAACGCAGTATCCTCTCGAAGAATCCTCCGGCGCGCTTATCGACTCGGTGTTGGAAAATATGTCCGTCACGAGAGGATGTAACGTCCAAGGTTTAAAAGGCGGCTTTAGAGAGCTCTCGTTAAACCCGGGTGTATCTCTCGCAAACGGAGATTTGCATTATAATCGATCTTTAACCTGGCGTAAAATGGTACAGCATCCCGTAATAATGGATTTATCTAGCTATTTCTTGCGCGTAGAGTACACTATGAATTATTCAGATTGCTATAGACTATCGCAAAGTTCCTGTACGTCTTATGCTCCTGGAGAATAAGAAAGTGGCGGAATAAAAGAGGAAAGATCGTGATAGTACAACGAAAGAAGGAGACTGAGAAAATCGCGTTGCTGAGGATCTAAAAGAGACCTTGTTTGTTCCGCAGGGTAGATTGAATCGTCGCGCGCGGAATTTCTGAAAGCGACGACGACGCTACACCGCCGTGCTTTTCCCCCATCGGCTTAATGGTAAAGACACCTCTCTCTTGTGGCGCGGTATATGCACTAAGGTAGTAAATATTTATCAAGATTAGTCTCGGGGAGAGGAGCGCGGCTTTTTGTATTCGTCTCCAAGTCCGTCTTCCTCGCTTTGGCACCTTTCAGGCTCTAACAAACACAAACTGCTTCAACCCTCGACTTCGACTCCGCAGCTCACCATTCCCCCTCGACATCCTATATATCGTGCCTCACTATTTTACCCCTCTATTTTTACTTCCCTCCTGCGTTCGCGGGTAGATCATTTACAACGTCGGTTGCGGGAAGTTGAAGCAGAAGGCGAAAACTTTAACTTCGGACAGACTCCTATCCGCCCTGCTTTTCATCCGACGCGGGGACTACAAACGTAGATCGTCGTAAAAATCTCCGCACAGAGAGAAAGAGAAACGACGGCGATCTGTGGGCTACATTGAGAAGCAAGACTTTCCCCGCGACAACAAGAATAACGTGTTGCGAGAGAAGCAACAAGGGATTTATTCCAGATAAATAAACAGCAGCGAGAACAAAGATTTCAAAGTGGTGAAGTAAGATTTAACTTCACTTCCTCTCTTTCTTCACGCTCAAATGATAGAACAGAGGTAACAGCCTGATGCGATCTATTCACTAGAACGTTGAAAATACATTTTTCAGTTATTGTCTTGTATATCTAAATTGTCGCTGGTTATCCAAGAACTAGCTGTTTACACCGCGCGTTCCGCGGACGTCACGTCGCTGGCAGCTCGTCCGTACAGTACCGTTATAATAACCGCGATACGTTTCGCGGGAACGTAAGGATTTAGCGGTCAAATACGCGACTTCACCGGCGGTCGGCGAGACTTGACGAATAGCCTGACTCGACCGCGCGGGTAATCCACTCGCCGGAAGATCCGAGATCTCATCCATTTTAAGCAAGACTTCGTCCTACTTCCACCTAGACCGGCGTATGACCTTTCCAACCGGTTCGAGTCCTCCGCCTACGGATAGATATCTCATGGAATATATCCACCGTCCCTCGTTCGTTCACCCTCCCACGAACTCCCGCATAGCTGGTTCATCCCTCATCCCCTCGTGGCCCGTGGCCGTTAGGTTCTGGGAATCCTGCGAGATCCTGACCGGCCTCTGTATCGACCTTTGTCTCGTGGTTGGCAACCGCACGGACGACAGCCACGTAGAATTCGGGGCAAACCATGTGACACGAAGAGAATCACTAAGGACATATCCAATCTAAGGGGGTAAGATTAACAGTGATTACCGACTTCGGTCAATAAGTACATAGTGTTTCTTTTTTGTTGTATAATACGATTCTTCTCTCCTCGTGGAAATAAAAAAATATGTATATAATATTATTCATTTAATGGATATAAACATATATATATATATATGAAAAGATATATATTATAATTGAACTTTAGTAATTATAGAAATGTATATATACATTGACTGTTTTATTTACGGGCCGGATGCCATACAGATGAATCAAGAGATCTTTGTATGCGAAGAATAATTTAATTAAACCATTTACAAATGTGAAATATCGTAAAGTCAGATGGATTGTGGCTAATAATAAGATAGATATATATAATGGAGTAGGTGATTGATGAATGAAAGAGTATAATTTTATCATTTCAGAAATAAACGCAATTTATCGTTCCATCATCCAAAGCAGGATGATCGTATCTGATATCATGCCCGATGTCAATCGCATATTTCGCATTTTATAAATATCCCTTTCATGTCAAATGTGAAATTATCGAAAATGATGCGAATAAAGCGTCATCGTGTCACCTTACCGGAAATGCGAAGTCCAACGTATGAAGGCTGAAATATTTGAATGATAAGAGTAGGTTTAACGTTAAGTGGACTCTTTGTCAACCCCACCTACTGCTAATATTCAATTTAAATTCTGCCCACGATACACGTAAAACCGGCGAGTCTGCGTTTCGCGTTGCACTCTAGCTCGCAGGTAGGTCTCGACCCAAATTATATCGGAGGACCTCACGTTTAATTTAAAAAAAACGAAGAAAAATGAGGACCTTAATTCCTGCCGCTGCTTAAGCAGAAGAAACGGGAGAGAGTCAGAGATAGTGAAAGAGAGGCGAGATATCATAAGCGATCGTGAAAAAGCTTTCGATTATTACTGGAGAGAATAAAAAAAAAAGATTTTTAATGAGGCTCTGCAAAGATTACAGAATGTGGGGTACTTATTGGTCGATTATTCCCGACCAGATCGTTATCCCTCGGAGGTACATTATAAATGTACGTGTAGCAATGTAATAAAGTAAATCGAATATCCGCCGGAGAATCGACACCGAGACATGCAAGATGCATTTCGCTTATACGAGGAATATTGCATTATGCGGAACGTACCGCGTTACAGCATTTTTCGGTCGAGTGGAATTCAGGAAGGGAGAAGATGAATTTATGCGATCGATAGAAGTATCTCGACCGCGCTCTACTTCGGATTCAGGCTGTGCTTCTCAGCCGCCTTATGATTTTATTGAATCGGATAATACGTCGTATCACATTCGAGGCGATGTGTCAATGAATATTTCCCGCATGAATACCATCGGCAACAGATTAATAAAATTATGTAGATACGATCGCGCGGTAATATAGATAAAAATCGGATATCGAAATTGTGCGCGGATGTACATCCGCGCGTGTTTGGCTCGGAAAAAAGAACTCCTAATTGCAACGCCATAACAATACTCGTTGAGAAAGAATCACGTTTATGTATATAAATAATTTCTAGTGCGCGTTATACACGTTGGCAAAGAAGCATGTTACGTTTTATGGTATAATGTTGCTTTCGCGTGCGAAACCCCGCAAGGTATAGATATCGAGTGCGAGCTCGCGTGGTGTGAAACGAGAGATAAATCGCCTGAAGCAGCGAAAATGGTCAAAAATGGAAAAAGAGCGTTAGGCAGCCGTGCGAATAGAATATCTACGAGAAAGTCCATAAAATTCTGAGGTTTATAATTCAGACTATGATGAGAATGATTTATTCCGCGTTTGGATCCGTTGATCTCGAACGATGTTGTTTTACATTAGTTTTGACATGTTTTCGATATTAATATACCTGCAAGTTATCTTGCTTTGTTGAATTGCCATTAAATATTACCAGCAGCGCATCCGCGAGATAAATTTACGAAAATACATATATTTCAACGAGATGGGGGGGGGGGGGAGGAAGGGTAGTAGCTGTAGCAAATAATAATTGGTTACGGTAATGCCAGCGTAAATTGATAAATTGAAGTAATTTCGATGGCAGCTAGCGAGAGAGCCACGTTACTCTGCGCCACAGCTACACCAGCCAACGGTATACGAAATGCATCTAATTGGTGATCCCGAAGGCGCGAGCAAGCTCGTAAAGTTAGAACAGGAGCAGGACGTTATTCGCAAAGTCGTGCTCGCTGTTCTTGGCAGATAGCCTAATTTATCATTGTTACTGTCTCGTCTTGTTCCTACAATGAGTCGCGTGTGAGAACGCGCTCGAGCATTTTCTTTCCCCCTGTTCTCTCGATCCATTACCTCCACTCGGCGGTTTGAAACCCATCAAAAAGATATCAAGAAAATTTACGATTATTAACATGACCATAAACACAATCGTCACAGCAACTAATAGCAAATGTTGAATAAATGTCCAATGAAAATATTCGCTCCTTTCGGATATCGTATCCTTATGTCTATTTCCGCAAAAAATTCTTCTTTTCTTCATTTTCTATTTTGCAACTTTTGTACGCAAAATAACATAGAATAATTAAGTTCCAGAAAATTGCTGCTGTACTTTTCGAGTAAATATTACATTTTTACACACTGCAATAAGTAAACTTTTGTAATTTTAATTTAATTGCGCACTCATAAAATGTAATTTAAATGCCTGTGCTATGGTTCGTATATTGCTTCGTGTAATTTTCGATAATTCTATCTCGGAGTACCATACTGCTCTTCCTCCCCCATCTCTCTTTCTTTCTCTGTCTCTCATTTTCTGTCAGTACTTTCCGCAGTTCTCGCGCTGTACTCTTCATAATCTAATTTTCCTGCCTGCATTTACACGCCTGATCGTGCATTTCTCGTCTCTAGCTGTTAATTCGCTTTAGTTACACGAATGATTCGTTAAAACGAGCGTAATCCCCTGCGTGCGTTCGTGCAACAGGCATACCAAAGCTTCGGAATGTTCGGCCGGTTCTAATTCACGTCTCTAATCTAGTTTTTTCTACCTGAACTTGGAAGATTGGTTAAACGGAGTACTTGTATTGGTTGATGCAGGCTGCATGTTACAGATGCAATCTGCAGATTTAAGTAGTCAAAAAAAGTAAAGCAATGGTGTGCTATTAATAGATCGTAAAACGCGAACTTCTTTTGCCAATGACAATAACGTTTTAATGCGAAATATAAGAGCGCCCCGCTATCCTTATTGTTATTGTCGTCGTCACCGAAGCCGAAAAGAATTGCGCGAGTCTGCGATTCTGGCGTTAAACGTCCGGAAGGAATCGGCCGTCCTTCTCGTCCGTCCGGTCTCTTTTTCACCGCAGAGTTGAATAAAAGAGGAGTAGCGACGAGGCGCGGGGAGTGAGGTAGGTGCGCGAAGAATGCAGAAACGGGACGGCTCTTATCGAGCTTCCTTCTGTTTTTACCTCCCGCGGATTTTTGTATCTTTATTTTAAATTGCTGCCGGGGCACACCGGCGAAACTGGCGCAGCCGCTTCGTGTAACTCTCGTCTCTCACGGAGGGGGTGAACGGAAGAAAGCCCGGGGGAGATGGCGAGGGGCCGGCGAGAGAGAAGCGTCCGGTTGTGTTGCCCCGGAACGGACCGGGCGGTGTACCGGTGGACGTGAGAAAGGAGAAACGGTAAGAAAACGAGAAAGAACAAAAACCCGCCGGCGAGAGAGAGAAAGCGGAGTGGAGAACGGCTCTCTCTCAGAAAGAATGAAGTTTTTAGTTCGTCCCGAGGGAATCGCGAGGTAATAACCTTCTTCCGCGAGACGGTTATGTTCCATAAAAAAAAAAGAAAAAAAAATAAAAAGAAAGAGAAAGTTGCACCCTATCGTTTCTTTACTTCCGAAATAGGTACGCGCGATTAGCTCTCCCGTTCGATATCCACTTCATGGAATTTTTCTTAACCACATATTTGTCTCCAAGCCCCCCTCCGCTTTTATCTCTTTTGTCTTAAATGTCATTCTCGCATACGGGGTTCAGCGTACGTACGGAACGATTGAATGCATTCTGTCACGCGATCTTTCCCTCTCCTGTCCTCGCGGTTCTCGCCAATAATAGAAAACCCGACGATCTTTTCTCCGCGAGCGGCAAAGCGATATGCCGGTATTGTTCGAAAGAACGTTCCATTGTGCGGAAGTCTTTCCGTGGCATGAACTATAAATCGAGAGAAAAACGCCGCTTGTTTGATCGCGGGTGAAAGATAAATGGCACATATACATCTTCGTTCATTAATCGACAGTTTAAAAGCGCAGTAATACATATGGTGCAATTTGGGGCGTCTCATCGGTATACTGTTGGATCGGCCGCGGCGACGCGGAGGAAAACAGTCACTGTCAGAGAAAAGAACGAAGTGGCATCAAACGCCACTACTTAATACCGAAGAGACGAGTAATGCCTCTCGATACCTTGTTTCGATGCCGATAATACTCGGCTCGGGGTATTACTGGCGGCGGTACGACAAAGAGGCCATCACGACTCGTACAATGGACGCGCTAAGTGACGATGACGGGTAGGCGCATCCCGTCGGGATGGCATGGAAGCGAGCAACGGAACGCCGGTATTGATACCGGTATTTCTCGCGTAGCTCAAGCTCGACCGACAGAATTCAGAGATTCCATTTGGCATTCTCCAGAGACAACGGGCCGGCTGTATGTACGCGAACGCTCTGAGCCATTTCTCTGTCCCCCTCCTTCCCCCTTCTCTTCTCTCTCTCTCTCTCTCTCTCTCTCTCTCTCTTTCTCTCTCTCCCTCTCCCTCTCCCTCTAATAGCCGCGAGCACACGCGCACAACACCCACACATTACAACCTGGCCTATCCGTCCCGTCGAATGTGCACTTATGTGTGTACGAGCGCATGTTCCACGAGTGTCCCCGTCTCTCTAATGGCAGTTCTAGTCCGTCGTTGCGGAGCCTGTGCACAGATATACGCGGTCGGCACGTTATAACCGTGCGCGACAATGGCCGACAGGTTCCTACATATCGGATGATCCGACGACGATGATATGCCGGTTGGCTGATGCCGTTCGACAGTCGGCAACGGCTTCCTTAGTGTTGTCACAGAACTATGGAGCTCGGTTCGGTGTCTTCCGCTCGTCCGTCCGCAAAACGGAGCTTCTATGCCCCCTGTACGCATCCTATATGCTTCTATGTATGACGCCTTGTATCTCTGGCGCCACTCCGGAGGCCAGAACTCGCGCGTATGCCCTCCAGTCAGAAACAACGGTCCGAGCATATTACCACCATTAATCATACCTCCGTATTGAGTGGAACACGGGTGAGAGTCTGAGAGAGATACCCGGAGGGAAAGCGAGAGAGTGGACGAGTAAGTACCAATCTACTCGCACCCTCTCGACAAGCTCCCAGGTCAGGTTATCTCATTAATTATTCTAACGCTTCTTTCCCCTTTCCTTCATTACTGGATATTACAGGACGTCATCGTGTTTTTACACGAAAGCGGAAAATGATGACGGACATTATTGCAAAGGCGGTGTGATGATGTCGGCGCAATATTACGGTTGTACTACGTGCTCATCGGGACCGACGGCAAATCCTCACTCTCGTTGAACTCTGGCGAAATAAAAACAGCGAATGCAGTACGACAGTGTGTACGTTTGAATTTCATCCGGAAAAATATTGACAGGCTTGCATCGTATCGATATATATGTACGTACGATTGCGAATCAATAAGATAACTTTTGGTGCAGCAATCTGGATTGTTGATATTACAATTTACTTTCGGTGAACGATCTATCGTCAATTTTATATAGAAATTTCAAACACCACACGCGCTAATGGATACGCGAGCATGTTGTATGTAAAAATAAAGAATACAAATTATATTACATTTATTAATTCAGCGTGTTATCAATATAATTATCAAAATTGTTTTTTTATCTTTCTACTTCCAACAAATCGACATAATGAGATTTACAGAGATATTTATAGATAAATAGTTAAACATGAATACTTTGAATCATTTCAAATGTATCATGAAAATCTCAAAATGTTTCAAATATTCGAAACCAAAACATTTTTTTAAGTCTTAAGAAAGTCATGAATATTTCAATAATATATTTTTTATTTTGCAACATTTTACGTTACTGTCTCAATCTATTTTCTATGTCATATGACATAGGTAACAATTTTAAAAACTTTAAATGTTTTAGATTTGCGAACGTTTCTAAGGAACGATTTTCTAGGTATTCGAAACTTTCAAGAACTTCGATTTCAAATCTTATTTTAAGCAACTCGAATTTTTATGTGTATTAACTTTTAAGTTATTAACTTTTAAGTTAAAATTATAATATTCAAATACATTACAAGGCAGCCCCCAATTTAACTAATATGTCTAATTATGTACGCGTGAAATTTATATTCCGCATCCATTTGTCCTTTATGACGATGTTCGTCAACGATATATTCGGGTCGACCTACGATTCTTTGGACACGAGAACCGGTCACGTACGGCTCGACCTGGCAAGATGCCGAAATTATGAAATCAGCAGTACGTGCAGGGGATTTCCGGATATGGCGGAGATGAGGATAGCGAGCTGGATGAGGTACGAGCACGAGAGAAAGAGAGAGAGAGAGGAGCGCGCAAAGGGGTTGAGGGCTGGCAGTGCGGACCGAGAGAGGGAAAGCAGTGACAGAGAGGTAGACCTGAGGTACGGGGGAAAGACGTATTAACCGGGCTCCCGAGAGTGCCGTAACCCCTCCTACACGTCACCGCGTTGCGAAGTGCGCGTATATACACAGAGTGAGCGTTATGGTGTCTCCGGGGCAGACCGCGTCTTATCAAGAAATATGGAACAACCGCGCGGAAATTGGAACGACCGCAGTCGAGCCGCCGCGCGCCGCCGCGCCGCTCGAGAGCTGCGTAATTATTTCTATTCAATTACGACATTGGCTCCTCCGGAGCGTCGTTGGCGCAAATTGGATGAGACGCAGTTTTCGTCGCGGCTCGATGATTATTATTTAACGCCCGGTTTCTTTATTTCCATCTGATCGTCAGATAAAATTGTCTAAAAGGTGTTCTGTCCCTTTTCTATCGCTCTCAATACCGAAAGAACTATAGACCAGTAAATTCTCTTCTTTTCTTCTTGAAAGAAAGGTACGTAATGAAATGAATCGCTGACTGGACCGTAATCCAACGCGAAAGATACATTCGAGGCCACGTTGCAAATGTAAATAAAAGAGTTGGATGGACACGGAGAAACTCCGAGGATAATTAACGGAAACCACATCCATCGCTGCGGGCGTAGAGAAAGTGTTATCCTCGGTAGAGTATCAGCTCCTCCTATCTCTCTCTCTTTCTCTTCTTCGTCTTCTACTGCAGATAATTAAAGGTCTTGTGGCGTGATGTTTCTTCGCGGTAACTCCATCGCGGCCGGAACTTGGTCTTTGATCGAGCAAGACCTCTGCGACGTCGTAGCGAGAGCACCGCGGTTTTTCGGTGGGGCAACACCCGATCGATCTCTTTGTCCCGGAAACGGGAGGACGGGAATGGAAAGGATTGCATCGCGCCGCGTTCCACGAGTGTATCTCGTCCTGTTCTACATTCAGAGCGGACAACTTTCGTTGGTGGCCTCTTCAGAAAATGAAATCGAGCGCTCTCCTCGCGCCAGGATTGTTCCGTCCGGATTGGACGGACGCCGACGCCCCGAAATGTTTGTCGCAATCATCATTTGTCTTCGTGGCCACCGATACAAGCGTCGCTCTGTTCGTACATCCTCGTCCTCTTCCTTTCTCCCTCTCCTCTTTCTCCTCACAGATCGTGTTCTTCCTCTTCTGATCTCACTGTTTTGTCTCTTGGTTTTTCTAGCTCGATTTCCTACTTGCCTGATGGCACGAGCCCCGTTCCGTTCCTTCTGCCTTTCGGCGAACGTGCGCTGAATTGTCCGGTTGTGCTCGACCGTACGAGAAGACGAAGGAAATCTTGGACCAGATCGGGAGTCCGCGAGGACAAACGGAGAAGAGCACGAGGACTCGGAAAGTACGTGCCTCGAAGCGTACGCTCCGGAAGCAAGAAACAAACAAGAGCGAGGTAAGGAACTAGTTTTAAGAATTGGCTCGGTCACGTAATGCATCGATCCCCTTTGCCTGTTCTCTCCTCTCGGAATGAGTGCGTTTTCTCATATATCCTTCGCGAAAATTAGAAACACGCCGAAATTTACGTGAATTTCCATACTTTGTAGGATCCCACGTTTCTTTAAACTTTAATTCTAATAGTACCAAGGTTTTTTAAGTAACAGCACATCTATTAGCAGATTTTTTCATAAATATTATAAAACAAAACAGAATGTTACTTAATCTGTTATGATTAAAACTCTCCAAGCATTTTTCACTCGAACGTTATTTGCCTGCGTGTATACTTGGAATTTCGACGAGTTAAAAAGTACATATTATCGAATTAATCCATCAATCTTAAAATGCATGCCGGGAGCAACTCGGTGAAAAAGAATGCAACGACTGCCGCGAAATAGACAGCGATTTTCCACGTCCGACGTGGAAATGGGAGGAAGAGAAGAACCGGACGCAGATTCAACAGATAGACGAGGAACGAATCGTGAATAGCGGGCAATCCAAACTACTCTGGGGAAAAAATAGTTGGACTGCAAAAGAAAAAGACAAGGAGTGAAAGAGAGAAAGAAAAAGAGAGACACACCGACTTTTCTCATGGGAGATAACGTATTTATGGACTGCCAGTGCCGGCGGTTGCACGATTGTGATTATTACAAGCAGTCTCGGTGCTCGACAAAATTCGAGACTTCAAACAAATTATTGCGCTTATTTACATGTTTGCGGAGCACTCAAATAATTACGTGTTTAATTCACTGAAAAATTGTTTATATTAATATCCGTTATGTTAATTTGCGATCTTCATGCTTATCTTCCTGAAATAATCTCGATTTAATAATCCTAATTGTCCGCAGAGTCCTACACGAAAGGCGGAGAAACGAATTATGTGTATATTATACATGTCGCTATCATATAAATTGCTCTACGCGTGCTTATTACTTCGTAACTAGTGAAATGGTGCTATAACAGTGAATGATATACTCGTAAAGAATATAACGCGAGGTAGGAAAGTGGAGCCCATTAGATTATATCTTCGTCGGGATCAATACGCCGGCTTATAAGCCGGCTTTCGACAAAGAATAATATTCCGCGATTCCTTAGTTTTATCGAACCTCCACTGTTACATCGTGCTTACCTAACACGCATACACACGCGCGCATTATTTACGTCGTCAAGTTACGCTTATGTCGTTGCTACCTCTCACCTCGCGCGACAACTTTGTCTCGTAGAGAAACTTATCGATCTTAAGAGCTCTTAGCGCCGCATTACATAACACTGCACCGCGAATTAATTATAGACATAATTATGCGACACAATAATTATTGTAATTTACGATAATGGTAATTATTAATCACGATGATAAAATAGCGAATAAATAATTATCTTCGTTTACGATGCAGAAGTGTCGAGAATTTTTACGATATACGAAAGAATTAAACTGATTTCTGATTCCGATGACGTTCGCGAAATGCAAAAGTTTCACGATGTCGATTCGTGCGGTCGGGAATATAGAACGCCGTCGTAAATCGCAAAATTGTCACAAAAGAGGGGATGATACGATTCGACGCGTCGAAGCGAGAAGTGGCGTTTATCGGAGATGTTTCAGCGTAGTGCCAAATCGAGAGAGCGTGCGCGAACAAACACGAACGAACGAATTTACTTCGATGACCGTATATGAGATCGAATTTACATCGACAAACATCTACATTTCTTTTATCAGTATTTCAAAGAAAAAGCGCTCGTCGCGTTCATCCATAAATGTTCGATCGTTCGTGACCGTTCGTCTTTGCTCGCTTGGTCTGGATCCACCATTACGCGCTCGATGACAATCGATTCGCGGTGTTATGCATTACGTTATCTTTCCGCAATAACAATTTCCATGGTGGCCGCCTCTTTCCACAGACGCGCTAAGTTTGATTGCTAGCGTCGCTGCAGTTACGGCATTAAAGCGGAGAGAAGTACACGGTATACGATCGTGGAACGTACCAGTGATGGATGCTTATCTCATCGCACGCTGCTGGACGCGAGACCGCCGTTTGTCCGGTCCCACGGCTAGTAATCGATTGATTCCTTTGTTACTTCGCAAGGCCAGCGACCGAGCAGGAGAACGTACGTTGGCATGATAAATAAGCGAAAGCGGCTTCTTCCCTCGCAAATGTCGACACATCGACATTATATTCACGAAGACTTTTGCGTTAATCCACGAAAGTTATCGTGAATCGGGGCAAGGCGAAACCGTTTAAACCGTTAAACCGTGCAATTAATTGGCCTCATCAAGATTATTTTATTGTGATACACATCGCATACATTATACAGGACGATTTTACCAGATACGATACAAAGTGCGGCACGTTAACTTTTGCGTGTTTAAAACCGGAGGTACATTCAATGTTCAATGCGATGTTTATAAACGAGCGAGCCGCGTTTTATCTAATGAATCGTTCACCGCCACTGAAAGGGCTTTATGCGACGTATTATATTTTCGCGCTTGAAGTACGGCGGTATTAGCAAATGGACGTGCAAACATAATTAGCCGAATGAATTCGTTGAATTAGCTTCGATGTAATAACTGCATATAAATATCACACAGTTTTAGTAATCTAACAATATATTTTTCTCGGATAACTCTATCTAATGTGTGACGCATTTAACAAACCGTTCGCTGAATACGTCGTAAAATCGTGAAAAGCATAGACGCATAAATCAAGAAAATTATTTTCTTCTTATGCAGAATCAAATGAAAAGGGAAAGCGAGAAATGGAAAGAAAAGAATTTGAAACGAAACGGATCAATGCACCGTTAGAAAACTGATTGTCCTTTCTTTCCCCCCTCTCCCTCCCCTCGAGACCAGTTTTCTACCTCCGCTAAAATCGACGAGATCTCCACGGGTAGCTGGACGCCTATAAGAACGATGTCAACCGATACAACTCAGGATTGGATGGACAAGAGATGATATTGTACGGCGCCGTTCTCTTCATCGTCGTTGCGTCGTCTCGGGTCCTCGGCAAATAAGATCTCGGGGGGAAAAAAAGGAATGTGATATTGGATAGCCCAGCTACAGATACCTAAGCAACGCGAAGACGCGCTCCTGTCCGCGTCCTCAGTATATACCTGCCTACGAACGGGTAGCTCTGTATTACGCGACGAGCATAAGGACTCTGCTCCGGGATCGTTGACATCCCCCGTCACTGGCACGTAACGCCACGGCGCGATAAAACGGACCCTGCAATATGAATCTCGTCGAGACTCGGTTGTCTCCGCGCGGACAAAAAATTCAAACGTGATATACAGTTTAGAAATCCCCGAGCTATTTTGAGGACGATCTCGGCGCGCTGTTGCGTTATGAGGAGATGAATCCGGCCATCGCAAGGAGGAAATCGAGACAATCACGAGGGTCGGGTGAAAGAAGGATCCACTTCACTTGAAGTATACACACATACACATACCCGTATCGCTGTCCTTCCATTAGATACGGTTTACCGAAGAATATACAGAATAGTAAAGTACGTACGTATGTCGAGGGTTATCATAGTTTCCGCAATGGCGATAAATGTGTGAAGGAAGGATATGCGGAGAAAGAGAGGAAGAGCAAGAAAGGAAGCAAGAAAGGAAGCAAGGAAGCAAGGAAGGAAGGAAGGAAAGAGGAAAAGATGTAACATAACTAGACCATTGCTTTAGATTTCGAAATACTGTTTGCAGCAGCAACGAGTAGCTGGCTCGTTGTTTTCTTCTCCACCATCTCTCATGTCCTACTCCTGCAAGTTGCAAGCCGGCTCCGGCTACCTTCGCGAACTTTCACCTCTTTCTCTCTAGCTCTCTGTCTACCATCCCCTTGTCACTCTCTTTCTCTTTTCTCTCTCTCTCTCTGTCTCTTTCTCGTTCCCTCTCCCCTTTTCAGCACTCCCTTCTTTTTACTGTTCAGCCATGTTTCTGCCGTGCAGAAAATTTAAGACCCTGTGCATTATCGTGTAATTTAGGATACGCGAAGGGGCTAAAGCGAGGCGGACGAGGACGGATAAATTATTTTATTTGTCGAGTACGGTGTCTTTGTTATATACCGGGAGGGCATATAAATCGTAAGGACTTATTACGATACGGTGACCCGCTCTGAGAGGTCAGAAGCGTTTCTCAAGGAGCTACATCGTAGATTACCTGCTCGAGACGGATAACGGGCAGGGCAGAGGGATGCCGGCGAAATGACCAGCATCGAGGCTATCGAGAGGCATTATGGATATTATCGAACCCGTGCTGTAATCCCACGAAAGCCGAAGGATCCAATATGCGAACGCTTCATAGCGCGCTCGCACAACGATTTCATATTACGCTCCATTGTTGAGTGCTACGCTAAAGTTCACGCACGTTCCGATCAAAAATACGTATCGTAAAAGGTTAACACGTGGCATTACTCGCAGCGCAAGAGTAATGTCGCGCGCATAATTGAACGTGTGAAACAAAATGAAATCTGGGGAAAATCCATTCCCGATTTACGAATCGGCGAACTTTACCCCCAGCGGCATAAAGGACACACGCGAAAATGGAAATTTCTGTTGAGGGAGAATCGATTTCGAATAATGTAAAGAATTCGTCATCGAGATATCGTGTTTCCATCGGTTTTGTTGGAATAACCGCAGTACCGTGAGAATTTCAATGGCGCGTTACTTCGTGTTCGCAGTAACGCGGACTTTGTGACGCGCGTGCCCGATGACAAATAATTTCGCAACATCTCGAAGCGAGCCAGCGAGTTTGCGAGTGACCGCAACGTGAAACGTTAAACTGTAAACCAAAACGCTCTATCCCACGGTAACTCGTTCCCGATAACTGTAACATACGCATCCCCTCACTCCTCGTTTACACGCGAATGCAAGTGTAGGAATGCACTCGCGCCTCTCCCTTTTCTCTATTAAATATTATTTAACTACCATTGATACTAAACACCGAGTATTTCAATTACTTTAAATCAATGTTGTATATGCTGCTAGCATATACATTAATAGATATGCTAATTTTAATTTCAGCTGTCTAAGATTTTCTAAGGGCATCAACAATCCTAGAAAAAAAAAATAAAAAATCAAATAATAATTAATAAAAAATATAGTTTCTCCTCTCTCTTTCTTTTTTTCCTTCTCTCACTATCTGTGTTTTTTGCATTATATACTAGAAGATCGTCCAGATATTGCCTAGACATACTACCTAGAGTCCTAGAATATCTAGTCAAGGTATGATTCCCAGATTTTGCACGTGCAAGCATGAGCAATACGTCCGGCCGGACACATCCCATAATCTACCGTATAATACGGTCGACTTTATCAGAAGCATAAACCATAGTGTGGTATCAGGGCCGAACGCAAGCTAGAGTTGCCTGATGTCTACAGATCCTACCGCGTCCCTTTTTGCTGCGAGAGCGAAGCGGAATCGTCTTATCACCGGCTGCAACGATAGCCCTGTCATCGGGTTACGTGTGGTCTCAGGGTACGCGAACGATCGCGTGTCTCGTGCGATAAATGAGGTCCGCGGCGACGCGTCCTTGAGCTTAATCGTCTCTCGAGCCGCGTGTCGTCGTAGCATACTAATTTTCTAGCGGCCAGACCGCCGCGCGGAAGTACGGAGGCAGCACGCTCGTGTCCGACGGAATTTATTTGATGGATGAAGAATAAAATACAACTTCTCTCAACCCTCAAAGATTATAACAAGGAGGCCAAACAGGCAGTCAACGCCGTCTGTGGTTTACTGTCGCCTGACTACAAGTGCAATAACAATTTCCCAAGTAATGACACGCCACGAAAATAACACGCTAGTGTCTGCAGGAGGAACATTTTGTTTACCGAACAAACACAATCTACGTGAGGTCCGTAAAAAATAATACCGTAAATAGAAGAGGAGAGGGAGAAGGAGAGAGAAAGAACTAATTAATTAGAACTAATTAAAATATCGTGCAAGCTAGTTCGTTATATATCGCCTGCGGGCAAGTTGTGATATGAAACAAAAGTGCCACGCTCATGTTCAGCAAAAAAAGGATCCATCAAACAAACATTAATGAAATTTACGTAGAACACGCAAACTATGTATTTGTATTTTCGTGAGAAAATTCCGACAAGAATATATATATCTAATAAATGTTGACGTCGCCAACACGATCGTTAATGTCGTTTCATGTCGAATAGTAAGTGAACAAGTTACAAGATACGTAAGTAAGACAAACGCGTTTGGTGAAACAACAAGAAATGCTGTATTTATATAACCCACATAAAATTGCAGGCTCATAAAAGGTACCGTGGCGTGGACATCCCGAGCAGGTTGACGTACACGTTGCACGACGCGACGCACGGCAAAATCGCATCACGTAGACAGATTAACGCCGAATTGGCTAAACGAGCTTCGAAGCGACTCGGCACTACCGGCAATAAAGTCTCACCGCGTCGACATTTTTATTTGCCTATGTTGTTGCACGGCCGGCCGTTTCATGCGCGTTTGCATTTTAACTTTCACCCGTACCTTCGCGGACACTACGTGCCGGCTAAAACACGATATTGTAGTGATCGTGCCCGCTCTGCGAGAAGAACGGTCATTATTCTTTGAAAGCATCGCAAATTCGCGCCCGCGCGCCCGAAAGAGAAAGAGAAAGCACTCATTACATATGCACCACACTGCGCCGCTTATTTGTAAATTAAATTGTAATTGTGTTGAATATTTTGTTTCCACGAGATAAGTTCACCCCTAAATAAAATAATTTAACGCGAAGATTCAAGTCGCGGAACATATGCTAACATATTTGCAGCTGGATCATCAGAAACCAAATAATTGTGACAATTCCACTAAATGTAACAAAATAATGTAAAGTATCAAAATGCGACACTTTTGGTATGATTAAATTTATGAGCAATAATGCAATGATATACTGAGCAAATTTTATTTTTATCAAAATATTACTGCAGGCGTATGTAACTGGAAAAATAGATGAGAGAAAGAGTTAATTGAGCTAGGCTCTTACAATTAGTGAATGTTCAAAAAGAGGAACGATTGTCAGCGACGGTAGGTCGCGACGTGTTGTGTGACAGCTTCTAACGAAAATATCTCCCCCAGCTACCGCTGGCAGTTTAATGGATAAAACGAGCCGTCCCCCGGAACGGTCGGCCGAATCGCGTGAAATCCTGTCACAGATCAATCCGGGTAAAATCTGATTGCAATTAAGAGACGGGCAACACAGGCCGACGATAGGTGCACGTGCCTTTTGATTAAACGCACGCGGCGGGCGTGCGAATTGGAATGGGCGCGAGGCACGATTTTCTGTTCCTATCAATTCGGGAATCGTGAAAGTTACCTCATCTCCATCGGCGGTATTGCGGCAGTTTGATAGAACGCGCTGCACGATCCGCACGATTGAATCTTTCTCCACGCTCGATATCATTATTAATTCTCTGTCGCGAATCAAACTTATGCCGTGATAAGAAAATAGAAAAAAAGTTTGAAAATCTTCCAGTACGAAATTTGCTTCTTGAACTAATGTTTGTAATTGAAATTTAATTAGTCATCTTGCAACCAACTTTGACATTATTCATTTTGATATCTTTAGAGCGAACATTTTTAAAAATTTTTACCAATTTTCTGTTAAAGAGAATTATATATACACACCGGTTTTAAATTCTTCCTGATCAAAAAGCGAGGTAAATAGCCTCACGTCGCGTCAGCCACACACTTGTTCTACTCAAACGGGCAAGATGAACGTGCGCCGGCTCTTGGGCCCAGGTATTATTAATATCGTATCATATTGCCGTCTAGTCAACGGTCGGACGGGCGTATGACGGCAAAAGCGATTGCCGCGTCTATTGTAAACAAGGCTCGCAGTAACGAAAGCACGGCACTTTAGTCAGTCCCGCAGAAATGCGGTTAAATGAATGTCGCGAACACCGCTCCGCCGCCGCCGTCACACGTGTACACAGCGGTTGGGTATAACATTGACGCTATTTCTTCCATGCATAATCCACTTTAGCGCGTATACGAGACAAAAGCGCCTGACATAGAGTACACCGAGGAGTAACACGTAGAGTAACATAGCAGTCGTCTAAATATCTGCCGCGCACCGGCCGACGACGAAAATGTTTGTGAAAAAGTGCGACGCGCGGTCATTTGGGATCGATTTGTACGAACGAATGGCGTCGGGCTGGCAGGTTTTACGTTGCACTATTATCGGGCACGGCGGAAAGAAGAACAGATAAACGCTTAATTGGTCACCGCGGCGTTATACCAGTATATCACGATTAATGACAGCGGGTATTTTTCTGCATGATACAGAAATACAATATGAATCGTTTCTGATCGGATATCGCGCATTTTACTTAATTGTTCGTTAATATTTCTATTTTTAACGTTCGATTTAACACGCAAACTTTTTTTTATTATATAATAGTTTTATATTGCTAAGGCTAATTAAAACATATAAAAATTATTTTATTCTCTTTCTCTCTGTTTCTTTATAACTTATAATTGTTTTTAATATGCGTTTATCATAAAAAAATAGCATCGTAAGTATTGGTAGAACGTATAACGATTAAATAGGTTCCTTATCATCCATCTAAAGTACCAGATTATAGCAACGCCGGCTCGATAAAGCCGGAAGATGAATCGGATTAGAGTTAAAACTTCACGCCCCGCGGAAAGTACAGCGCTTGGTCATAAGAGTAACTGCTTCCTGGCGACCAGGTGGATTAGTGGAGTAAGCCCAAGCGAGTGGAAGTGAATCAATAAGAAAGTTTTTAATTTAAAGTCCAATTTCTCCCGCAATTCCATTCACCCGCCGTATACCAGAAAAGGCTGACTTAAAGATTAACTTATGCTCGTTGACAAAAAAAGAGCCTGGCTAAATTCCCATCGGCAATTTCTTTTCGCAATCTCACACTCGCCTCTCATTATTTGGTTGAGAGATCGGATAATATGAAAGTTTGTCGGGATAGAGATCAGGAGGCAGCTTGCGGCTGGCTTTACATTTGCCGTTACTATTCCATTCCATTTTTCGCGATTGTCTCTCCCTCTTTGCTCTTTCTTCGCTCTCGATTTCTCTTTCTCTCTTTCTCTCTTCCCTCTTCGTCTCTATCGCGCCGATCTTTAGTTCCAGTTATTGTCTTCTCTGCATTTTTAACGTTTTTTCTTCTTTTTTTCCAATGACCGCAGAGATGCGCCAGGAGATTATTACCACCGTAGAGCGCCGCACCTCGTTCCATTATTCGAAGTGTTATTCCGGTATAATTTATCGATAAAAACACCGCTAATCGAGCAGTAACTGCGATTTGAAATTCTAAACGGTACATTGCGAAAGCGAGAGAATTGCCGTATTTTTCTATTGGCTCAAGTTCGTTAAGGTAATCTTTCATTTATTTGTTCATTATTTCTATTTATCTGTTTCGCATTTATCTGTTTTATCACCATGTTTGTTTGTCAGTAGATATAAGAAAATTTTAATTGCCATTTTACCACCATTAATGTTAAGAAACTAATTATAAATAAATTGCGTAAAGCTTGATGTATGCAAAAAAAAGAATGGACATTCCGATCGTTACGTACCCCGCAAGAAATTCACGTTACGGCAAATATGCGAACCGGCTATCCGATTCTTCGGCGGTTTCGATTTTGCGAAATCTTCCTCTTTGCTCTCCGCAGCGCGCTCGAGGCCGCTGAGTTCTTTTCGGTGCGAGATTAAAGATTCCTGACCCCAATCCCTCAGCAAAGGATTATCCTAGAGATATTACCGTCATCGTCTACTTTTTCTCTTTCACTAGCTTTCATACCGTCCTATCCGCGGGCGGAAGGTGCCCTATTCCCCTCACGTTCGATTCGTGTTTTCGATATATTTTTAGTCTCCCTTTCTCACATCATCCGCCGGCTGTCATATACGATGCGGCATCATATATGCAATCACTGACCAGCGATGTTATGAAGAATAGGGGAATTCAGCGTGAAAATCGTATACTACAATAGTACCCGAAATATTTTCAGGTCGGAAAGAGAGGAACATGACGGAAAGAGAAGATGAGCGAGAGGAAGAGAGGAGAGAGAGACGGAGAGCAAAATATACAAATATTTTGCAGCGATATATGTATGCGCCGGTTATTTTGCAGTCCGTGGTGATGGTGAGTCTTTACAAGCAAGTTCCCGATTTGCATAATCTTTGTCTTTACACCGCCTGTCTACATTTACATTCTCTCTTTTATTTTCATCTATAAATCCTTGTATCTATTGCAATTCTAACACGTAATATAAAAGCGGGCAAACAATGCGGATGCTTTTGCATGTCGAGAAAAGAAGTAAAGCCGATAAACAGCCGCATTTAATGACGCTGGAGTAATGAGATTATCGACAGGTGTATCAAAAATAACGCACCTCCGGATATTGCATACATTGATATGCCGCGGAATAAGCAAGTTTTTTTCAGAGCTGCCTCGGCAATAGCGTTAAATCCTATTTCCACGGCAATCAATTTCGGCCGAAAGGAAATGTACTACCGCGAAACAGAAAATTTCTTTTGCGATGAGCGACATTTAACTTTATCATTTAAATTTCTAAATAATATATCAGTCAGCCCTCCAGCCACTCGGTTATATTCGTGACTTTATCGTGACATCGCGCCTCAAGCTTCATACCGTAAACGTAATTGTAAAGATGCTCGACAAGTCACGCGAATTGCCAATCCCGCTTCTTTTTGATCTATGATCTCGAGTATGATATGGGAAACTCAGAAGAGAGGTAAAAAATGAACGAACGTCAATTTTCATTAATCAGCATTATTCTTGGTATTTGTTAATATTAATTAAGCAATTTCACTCAATTTGACAAAATTGCAATTACGAATAAATTAAGTAGCAAATAAAATGATTACAATGGGAAAGTTCAACGTTGTAATTTCGCACGGCAAGCACATAGAAGATAAGATAAAGTGCACGATGACCAGCAGTAAGTAACGCGCGGCTTAATTGGCATTAATTAATGTTTTGTCGCGTGCGACGGAATGCAACATCCATTAACCAATGTCAAAAGTAAATTCAGGTTGAGGCCTGACGGGTATCGATTAAGGGCCGATAAGACAGTTTCATATTACGTAAAGTTCATGTAATGGATGATTAATGAAACGAAGTGCACGGCTACCGTGGGAGTGGCACTAGCGAATCTTTCCAAAAATCGGGATCGCGTGTCGGTCGGCCATACTGATATTAATAACCAGGCAATCTATGGCAATTATTCGTTGTGCACGTGTGGCTCTAACAAAGTTTTAATTTCCTTAGTCGGCAAAATAACTAATTACCTCGTAGATAAGGATTACGATACGATTACCGTTTGCAACTCTAAAAAAAAAACAGATCCCGTAATGCTCATGACAATTATACGAGTTGCGACGCGAAGCCTCTGTTTCGGTGTAACAATGAGTTTATCGCAGCGCGATGTTGACGAATGCTCGAACGTTCATTTTCTTTGACACGCCCGCGTGAGATATTTCCTGGCGGTAGCGCTTTACTCGTCGGCAGCGACACCGGCATAATTGGCGACTTGTATTACAGCAACGTTACAGCACACGATTCCCCGTATCCGCCCTTCCCGGCCCGGTAGACACGGTATGTCGACAATTCCGACGTCTGCGCAGGAACGCCGAAATGGCCCATTCGCAGCTCTGCGTATTTGGGTCACGTTGACACAAGATTCTCAGATATTAGGATCGTCGGCTCCTTGGGTACCATCTCAACGAAGTGGAAGCTCTTTGCTTAGGTCTGATCAAGAAACGACGATTTTTAATGAGTGGCTTCTTCTCGTATACGTGCGACGTAATGCGTAATTGCTACGTAAAAGCGTAAAAATGCAACTTTTGTTCTTGTCATAAATTTAAGATAATGCTATCTCATTAATCTCATTAATCTATCGCACTTGTACTTTCGCGCTGATTCATCAGTATCAACGATCTTGTGCTGTTTAATTATTCTCACGATATATCGTAACTTTAGCCGAGCGTTCAATCTCGCTTCGGCCGATTAAAAGGCCGCGATGAAAAACAGATTAGAACGCAAACGGGAAACAGATTGCCCGCGGGCACGATTGTGATTGCTTTCCGCAGAACGGACGACAGATGTTATCTATATCTATTCGTCGCAAACACGAGTCCGGACACGTAACGCGATCGCGCGAGCTGTCCTCAAAACCGAGTTGTAGAAACTCTCTCACGTAGCCGTGGCGGTTTAGAGCGGTAGTTGGTTTTAGGGATCAGAGAGAGAAAGAGAGAGGGAGAGAGAGAGAGAGAGCCCACGGTGCGGTATCTGGGATATAGTGTAACGGGCTCATCCGCGCGCGAGCTCCCACTTCCGGTAAGTTTGACCAATCGCCGCGGCTGGCTTCGGCCGCGCCGCAATTTCCGACCGCAGGCAAGGCGAGGAAAACGCCTTTCCCGGAGTTTCCTCTCCCTTGCGGGTTCGCCGGTTAATGCAGGTGCGCCGAGATACGGCGAGATAGTACGGACGACGGTGTAGGGCGTAGGTAGGTGTATCTTGGTGGAAGAAGTACGTGCGCCGCCAGAAAGGTAGCTCCGGGGCACAGCTGCGAACGGCTACGACCACCACCCCCCCCGATCCCCGATCTCGAAGGTGCCATGCCACCGCTATACCGCCACCGCCCTCGCCTAGTCTAAATTACGGAGCTGGGTGGTAAGTGGCGGAAAGTGTAACGCCGGCTCAAAGCTTAAAGTAAACTTTAGTTTTCATGGCCGCGCATTTGTCTGACGCATAATTCGGAGTTCATTCCGCGCGAAATCCCGCCCGTATTTCCGCGCGCGGGATCCACGTTCCCGTCTCTCGCCCATGCACCGAGGCTCTTCGTCGATTACTTAATTTCTTTGCTTGTTACTTCGGCGTTAGTCCTGTCCCAGTATTTGCGTGCCATTGTTCGCTCAAGCGTCCCCACTTGGCTTATCATTCGCTCGGCTTACCGTAGCCGGTCAACTATGCGAGAACGCGATTAATGCCTCAATTCCCAATGCAATATGCAGATAATCGAAACTTACGTAAGCGTGGATACTCCGTTGAGTCTCCGGGCATCACGGTCGACCGCGTACGTAGACGTTATCATGCACGATAGGACAATGCGCCTAAATGACCTTCGCATAGTGGATGGCTTCGCAAGAGAATATAATAAGACGGGCTGACCAATGCGGATTTCAAGCACGTGCGCGCGGATCGCAATAAATCTTTTTATTATTTTATCGTTATAGCGAATGTTGGAAAGTGTGTCGCGCGATTGTGTATCCCGCGAGTGTTTCGCGTTGCGTCCCATGTTTATCCTTCTCACGGTTCGGTCGGACATACGTCGCGATACATTTCACATTCTCGGGCGGAGGAGTCGAAATGAGAAAAGTTTTTGCAGCGTAATAGCGACGGCCAGATATAAAGCTTCCTTTTTCTTGCGCCCCCACCGGCTCTTGATCCGGGAGCCGCCGGCGGGATTAACGCTCCGAAATGGCGCGATATAGCGCGAGAAATAATAAAAGGTATAAAAAGAACCGTGTCGGGGGGCGCGGCTCGAAGAGCAGCGACGAGAAGGAGGATGAAACGAATGGGGCTTGAAACTCTTTAACGACGCTTCGTAACATCCGGCCAGATACATGACGAAATTCTCGTTTCATATCGGCGCCCTCGTTTCATGTCGCAATCTCCTATCGGGAAATGTGCGACAACTTGCAGAATGGTAAAAACTTTAGAAACCGCTAATCGCAAGTATTAAGTTCCCCCCAAAAAATTTCTAACTTAAGATGTCATTACTCGGATCACATTTTTGTTAACTATTCTATTCTTTTTTATCTGTGAGTGAACGTGAGAGCGGGTTTAAGCGTAATATTAATTAAACTATCATTTAATCAACATTTTACTTCATCACTTTACTTTCTCTATAAAATTTGTATTTTTCAAAACATTGTGAGTCATGTGGAATCCAAATAATTGAAAATCGAGAAACGCCCGCAAGCAACGCTGCCGTCAAAGGCCGAACTTCGCTCGGAAAAACGGACACCATTCCGACAAAATTGGCGATCGATATCTCGCGGATCGTCTAATTAATTCGTTCGCGGTGCTCTATCCTAACGTGACTCGCGCGCAGAGTAGACGTCTCGTCCGCTTACATTGATCCCGGCTGCACAAAAATAAAGAGTCGCAGAGCAGATGAGAGAGAGGGAAGATAAGGTAGGTCGTGAGGTAACTACCCGTATACTATATATTCTCGGAACATTTACCATCAGGATTTCCCCAGGTGGCTGCTGTCACGTGCCACTAGGACACGTGCCAGGCGTACGTCCGAAGGGGCTAAGAGCCTCCTCGCGCCTCCCGTTTCCCTCATCCGCTTCAATCTCTCGTTCCTTTTTTTTCCTCCCCATCCGCATTGTCCTTTTCCTTTTCTCTCTCGCTGAGCGCTCTCTGCAAGGCAGAGATCCCGCAGGAGAAAAATGGCGGAGACAGAAGGATGTGCGAGCCGCGCGCGCCGGTAGGGCTGTTCGCGGGGGAGGAAGGGCTCGAGTCACTTTGCGCACTTTACACCCCGTGTCCACGCTCATCTCGCGTCCGCTCTTCGTATCGCGAGCGGCGCGTTACGCTTCCTCTGTTCTCTGACTTGGAGCCGGACGCTCGTAACGTCGGATTAACGAGTAAACCGAGATTAACAGCCAAATCCCTGAAAATTTATGCGCCACTCGAGTCGCCGGCGTTTTCTTTAACTCATAAATCAACCGCGCGCGCCTTGCCGTAATCTCGTATATAAAACGTCGGATGTCGATATCCCCGATTGCCGTTCAGATTAAACGGCGCGATGCTAATGCATTAAAAAAAAACCGCAAACGGCGTTATTGCCGGAGAATGCGAAAACATCGGATTTCGCGGAAGCGCAGACGGCGACGCCGAGTATCGCGAAAAGGTAACATTGATATGCGAATATGTATTCGAGCCGCGAGTAGGAAATTCATAAACTTCACGCATGATGGAAGTTCGATAATTCTATTCGCATTGATTCGTATCGACAATCAACGTAAATTTAGATGCGCGCACGATTAAATGAATGCAAGGAAAGGCAGGGAGGGAAAAAAGAAGTCTCGGAATCGACTATCGGATACGAACCAGATGTGAAATTTCTACAATATCCCGCAGCGCTACGTTTCACCCGCGTCCCCCCTATGCGGAGAGATTTTAATTAATTCTATCTTTGCTCTCGCCCGGCCAATATTTAGTTAGCAAAATCAAAAGGAACAAATATATCAAAATATTCCATGTCCACCGGAATAAAAGAGATTGCCAATAAACTGACAGGGTTCGTTGATAATGAACGCGTGCGCGCGTTTTCTCTGTGAACATATGATGTAACGTATATTTCTTCATCTAGTCTATTTAGAAGAAGGAAATCCCGTGCACATAAACCCGTGGACCCCGCCGATACATTCGGCGATGGTTGCGCGAGACGCGCATCTCGCGTCAGGAAGAATCGTGAAAAGGAGAATCTGCGAAACGCCAGGCAGCCGTCTGTCCGGTGAATTTACGGGCGGCGTCGAGTTGAGAGCGCGCACTCGAGGCGAGGTCCGCCAGAAAAATGGCAGGTAAATGGAACGGGGGAGAAGGGGGCGAAAGATTGTTCACGGCGGATAGAAAAAGTGACCCGTCTCCCCGGCGCCGACAACCATCTACGTCTCCCTTTCGCGTGCGCGCGCGCGAGCGAGCAACCCCTTTCTTCCAATCCTTTGTCACATTCGCCGGTGAGTATTCATATCCCTTCCGTCGCGTCGCCGCGATACCGGATTGAAGAATCGGGACACTTTTCAACCTGCTACGAGCAATGTAATCTCCCGTCTTCCCTTCGCGAACCTAATACGCACGGTCTCGGAAACTACCATTTTTTTTTTTCGCCGGCACGCATATGTACGTGTGATGCGGGATATTTCCGACGTATGCAATGGACAGTAGAATGTATGTCCAGGAAATACCATTAATTCTTTCGAAATGTAGTCGCGATTCGGTGGAGAGAGATTCAACATGTGAGATGAAATTGCACAAATGAAACGCAAGTAGTACTTCTCGTAACTATATGTTTACGAGAAGGAACGAAAACGGACGCGAAAACTGACGGCGAAACGCGTCGCGTTTCTTTCAGTGCGTATATCTTTCGATTTTCCGTGCTCTCCTGCTCCATCTGTTTCCTACGTGTTCGTCCCGCGTATCCATATTGCTCCCACGCTGAGAGTACTTCGTTTCATGCTTCTCAAACTCACGGAACCCCAAGCGAAAGCTGTCAGATTAAAAGTGGATATTCGAGCGCACTCTCGTCGACGTAGAGACTGCATCTGCATGCGCGACCCCCTCATCTTTGGTTCTTTGCACTCATTCTTTCTAGTCCAAGAGGTTCAAATGAGCAAAAGCATCGGTTGTCAGGATGAGTGTTGCGTCAGACACTATACGATCATTACTGTCAAGATCCATTCGTTGAAAAAAGAGCTTTTGTGCGTCTCTCCGCGTGTTCTTGGCTTGTACAGAATTATTTATCCCGTAAGAAATATACAGAGAAGGAGATACATAACTTAAAGATAACTCTCGCTTGAGAGCGAACCCGTTGGAATTTCCGCTAATTTTATGCGATAAACGAACATTGTTTTATGAGAAATGACTGTTTCATGGATAATAGTAATGAATAAGTTTTCTCTCCACATAGCGGCCCATTAGATATTTTATATCAACTCATTCCAATAGTTCTCATAGTTCTATTAAACTATGTACCGTTGCGCGCTAGCTTTGCCCGTTCCCGTGATCTACCGCGCACAAATTGGAGTCGGAAACTACTTTCCTGAGACCGCCGCTTCCCTTATTGTGCGAAGGGCGAGACTCTTAAAAATGCTTTGAAAATTTGCGAAGCGTGGGAGAGACTTCGGCGATGAAATTAATTCGGAGTACGTCGTTTGGTGAGTCTCGCGGCGAGACTTTCTTCGGAATAGTTTACGAGCGTGTGTTCTCAGCCCTTTGCAAGCCTTTAAACGGATTTCACGGTACGCCCGCGTAATTAGATTATTTATCGCGGTTGACCGTACTATTTCGCAAAGATCTTTTCCCTCCACGGGAATTGTGCCGCGAAGACAAACTCAGTGTGCCACCCTGTCGAGAGCTTTTAACGATTATTAAGGACCAACGTTTCGTGTCCCCTTGTTTTCTCGTCTCTCATTGACATGATTGTTCTACTTCACGATGAACATAAAAGAAGAGAGCGACGAAAAGGGGATTCTCGAACGAATCACGTGCGTACTTACTTAGATAGCTATTGTCACAATTCGGAAAAAACTTGGCCTTTTAGAACGCAGCTTTGAAGATATTAATATGTAAATGATTTAATACGATATTATCGAATATCGTATCATAACTTTAATAACAAAAAAAAATGGATGGTGTGATTTTCACCCCGTTACGTGTTACATTATTTCATGAATATTTCATCGAGCTATGTACCTGTAATGTTGCATCATCAATTATTTCTCTCTTGCGCAAGGTAACGCGAACGTAAAAATAACTGATTAACGATACCAATTAAATGCAATCATCAAGCAATCAATATTATACAGTTGACTGTTAAAGTTTTACAGCATGATTTTATAATATATTTAATTCAAGAGCTACGATTCGCACATCGCGAAAAATGATGTGTGAGTCATAAGCTTCAAACAAGTTCCTTCTTCCAATTTTGTCAAAAGAAGTTTGCTGTAAGAAGTCAATAATAGGTCATCATGTAGCGTAGAATATAAGTAATCGTGTCATCGCGTCTTTTATCCGAAATTGCGACATCTTCTCGGGAAATGTGAAATTTTATTCCCCGAGGACGGCAAAAAGTCCCCTTCCCCTCCCCTCCGCGCGCCGTCCTATGAATCACGACAGCGCGAGAAAGGAGAGCCGATGACGCAAACTTTTAAACTGCCAACGTCCCGTTTGCGCCATCGTCCGACCGTTGACAAGTCGGGGAAAGTCCACGGGCTCCTCTCCCGCGGGATAAAGTTGTCGGCGGACTGACGATGAGGAGAGAGGAAGCGACCGCCGCGATGAAAGGCGATAAATAAGGCTCGATTGGATTCCTGCTAGCGGTCCTGAAACTTTCGCCGCGACGAGGTAGCCCTTTAACTCTCCTACCGTGCTACCCGTGCGCTCTCGCCGACTCTCCCTAACTATCCATGACTCTCCCCTTCTGTCCATTCGGCCGCTAACTACCGGACTAACTGGATTAACTGACCTCTCCTCAGGCGGAAACGAGACCGCACTTCGCCATCGCGGTATGACTCGACGCTTATCTGTATCACTAGGCCGCTTCTGATAACAATTATTTCTCGGGGTGTCTATTTCATAATTTAACTCTTTCATTTAGCCTCAAATATTTTAATTTATGGCATCTTTAACGATATTTATATCAGATCAGATTTTTATTTAAATTTTCTATAAATAATATTAGATATACTACTTATACTACCTACCTACCATTTCAATGAAAATTTCATATTTTGTAGCAGGGAGTTACATATATTTTTACATATATTTTAAATAAAAATAAATTGCTGTATCTCCATCAGGATTGATTTGCGACCTACGTCGATTGGACATTTTTGTGCTGTTCTATTTTTAGTGCTACGTGCTCCTAAATTTTGCAACTATTTTTTTAATTATCTTTGTTTAACAAATAATACACAAACATATGATATTTAAAAGAGATAGCAAACGATATGACATTAAAAGATATAATAAAATAATAAAAAATGTCTGTGCAATTAAAAAAATTTTTATTATAATCATTATCAAAAATAAAAGAAATTAAATAATGCAGAAAAAACCTAACATCCTATATACAGAAACAATTTTATAAATTTTACTCGCAAAAATATTAGACAGAGGTAATTCATCATATAAAAAATATTTTAAAAACAGCTAGCACTATTTAGGTGTATCAAAGATGTAGTGTAAGCAGAAACAAGAACAAAATTATTCCTCATAAGATTCTTACTCTTTGAAGTTTAATACAGCAGGTTATTTAGAATTACGGAACACGACAGTTGAGCGCTCTGATGCGAAAGTGATGGCTAAGTATGCACTCATTATTTCGCAAAGAAAGTCTATAATTTCGTCATTATGAGAAAGAACAGAAGCGTTCAAGTTTATAAAAATGCAAGCGCTGCGACATCCCTATTTCCATAATATACTGCCGCATCAGCGATGAAGATCGCTGTGCGGTTAAAAATGGAAGAAAAAGTGGTGAAAATTAGAATAATTGAATTTGCCGGTCTTATAGATGAGAATATGTATTATCCTCTATCATTGGCGTCTTATTTTAAAAAATATATTCTTTAAGGCTCATTGTACGATCTATCTTTTCAGACATTAAGTATTACATATTTAAATAAAATGGACTTTAATGGAGTCAAAAGTTTCACTTCTAAAGAGTGATTTAAAAAAAAGATATTCCAACGACGTCTGAATATACTTTTCCAAGTGAAAGCATCGGAAATATAGTCAGGTCGATCGTTCCATCCTGGCGAGCAGACTCTCTTTAGTGGAGGATTATGACTTTTTATGCGTTGCGAGTCTCTCTTTATCGACGTGCTCCCGTAGACCCCTTCGGAGCCGCTGTATGAATAGCGCCTATTCGAGGACGCGCCAATGCAACGACCTTGAGTTCTTGGAAACGAGCATAAGGGACGTCGTCGGGCCTCGACGGTCCAAGTTTCCATTTATCTCGAGCATTCACATTCCCGAAGGAGCCGTCAACGTCGTCAGGAAGATCTCCGTCGAATTATGGCCGGAGGGCCCTCCCCCTTATAGAGGCAAAGGGCTCCCAAGGATTGACCGTAGCCAGGAGATCCCGCCATAGAACTCGATCAAATATAAAACGCGAATCCTGGCTTACCGCTCGTCCTATTCTTCGATATCGGAGTCAATCCTAGTTTACAGTCGCCGTATATGTCACGAAAGATCGGAGAAGTCTCGAATCCGCAATGCGATACATACATATTTCAGAAGGTACCTCCGATCGGGGTAAGAGAGTAGGAGGTGACACACCCGGCGTGATACACCCGCGGAAGGCAACGGCGGACGGTGTCGTTTCTTCTTTATCGAAACTTCACGAACGGCGGTAGCTTATACGCGCCCGTTTCAGTTTCAATGGGGAATATTAAGCTTGATCGACAATAATATTTTGATGCGTAAACAAGTTCCGAGCAATCCACATCCACCGGTCGAGACGAGATCCCCGGGTTATTGCATTTATAGCCGATGCATTACACGCTAACTCACGAGCCGTTGTCTGGTCGGAATTGCCACTGGCTCGAATGATAAATTGAAATACCATCGGATTCGCGAGAGATTACTATTGGAGAGCTATGAGCGCCAGTTTGTACAACCTGCGAAGATCCTTTCTCGTAGAATGTTTCTCGCGTGAAGAATTAGTAGCGAGCGCTACACAGATTTGGAACTCAATTATCGCAAAAAAGTCTATTCGTGTTGCTAAAAACGGACAAGTAGTATGTGACTATTGCTATAAGCGCGAATATCTTGAAAATACATCGTTTATCAGAACGTCCCGTTTTCTCTTTCCTCACCGCGGAAACAAGCCACGCCAAAGCGTTTCGGAAATCCAATTTCATAGCTTGAAGGTCTCGGGGACGGACGCGGCTATACGTCTCGTACTTGACGAAGAGAGAAAATACAATATGCTAGCGGTCGAGCTGGATTTCCTAAGTGTATTTGTAATACACCAGTGATCAAATCACCAGCAGAGATTCCACGTGCATAGGGTACTTTCGCAACGACACGTTCGAGAAAAATTCCGTGCGTCAATACTGGATTCCTGCGCTGTATATTAAATTCCTTGCACACGCGCGCAGAATAATTGTTAAATTCCTATGCTTAATGTTGTAGATTCAATATTCAAACTGATTTGAAACGTACAAGCTGATTTGAAAACGATTTTTAAGGGCTTTTCAATATTAATATTCGCAAAAAACGCGATATCTATTTCTACGTTTTAAGATAAACTCATCACATACATAGCTACAGAGTTATTATTGTTCTTAAAACTTTAATTTACCCCGCAATAGCCCCGGGTATTTTTCATCATGCATACATTGATGAACGAGGTAATAACGCTCGTTTGATGTTTTGCATCTGATGCTTTTAAAACGAGACTGGGTTTCCAAAAAAAAAAAAAAAAAAAAAAAAAGACTATGACACGCGGGAAATATGACATATGTTTTCGCCCGCATAATCCATGTAAATCTGAGTTTTTTTTTTTTTATATTTTTTGCAACGCTATCTCTATATTTGTCGATTAAATTCGGCAAACGCACGTAAAAATTCACTCATTTATCTCCGATAGTCTTCTTTCATTGTTTGAATGACGATAAATATTGCGAAATTGATTAATGTGCATATAGCATGGCTATGCGCGTAACTATACACACGGTCGCCATTAAAAATATGCAGTATTCGAACGAAAGCGAATATAAATGGCGGATATCGACGAACTAAAGAAAAAAAACTGCGTTACTCGACGGCTTTTGCCGCAAGTACTTTGCACTCGCGACAGCGCGTTATCGTCTCACTTTTCACTCCTCTTCCCCACCCCCCCAACTTCCTGCATAACGTACGGTCGCGTGCGGGGACCAAGCTGACGTTTTAATACCGATGCTCGACGGCAATGCATTATTACGCAATTACGCCTCGATAACGGGATAATCGAGTCCTCTGTTTGAATTACAAGGCGCCACCTGGAACGGCGTAACGAATATCACAAATTACAAAAGATAACGTTATTCACTCGTCGAAAAAAAAAAGAGCGTTTCGTCCACGTCGGGAAGAGAATATTCCCCGTGTCGCTCCCTTTTTCCTCCCTGCCGTTCGCGTATTCATCGTTCCCCATTCATCACGATGAAACATCATCAACGAAGTAAAGGTAAACTATCCACCGACGCAAAACCGCGCCGCGCGACGTTACGTTGCAGTAATAATTGAACGGTCGTTCGTCACCGTCGGCGCACACCTGTTTTTGCACACCGGTCAGGATGTCAGCGCGGAGGGACAACGCGTATTTGCGACGATTACGAGCGGGCTGTCGCAGTCCGCCTAATGAGACATATCCGCGCTGTAGCGCTTGTATTCTGGAGCCGTTTGGATCCCGCGCGCGTTCCCCCATCTCCCCCACGCGGCAGATTCGCGTCTTCTGGTTTGCGATTCAAATGCGGTTTCAAACTCTAAAGTGCCACCGTCTCCGGCATTACGCCGGGCTATGTAACTCGAAACTCGCAGTAAAATCTCACGCAAGAATTACTCATGTTCTCGAGATCTCGGCGCAAAGGGATACACTCGTGCGCGCGCGAACAATCGCGCTCGAACCCTCTTCGTCGAGAGCGGGATAAGGTATCCGTTTGTAGTCGGAGCTCGAAGAAACTGCAGCCGCCGCGTGCCTCCTCGTGCTCGGGTCGTATGCCGCCCTTCATCATCCTCGCTCGCGTGAAGTTTGTGCTGACGCTTTAATATTGCGCCGACTCGCCCGATGCTTTATTATGCGATTACGTAGCGATGACGGAATAATCAAATGGGGTTAGCAGAGAAACGACTTGGCGTGGAAGGAAGAAAAGAGGGATAAGAAAGGGAAGTCGAGGAAATGGAAAAGCGAAGCGACACAGAAAAGAAAAAAAATAGAGGAAAGCGAGACCGGAGGATAGTAAGGAAGTGAAAAAGGGCAGCTATATGGAAGGAAAGGATAGAGATGGAAGGAGGGAGAGAGAAAGGGCAGAAGGAATGTAGATGACTAGCAGGTTTATCCAGCAGAATGGAGGGATAGAGCCCGGGATAATGCTACCTGAGAAATAATTGCGGGCCACCCCGACGAATCGACGATGAGATTCCGCGCCGCCGGTAATTTGAATATATTCTAATGAAACGATTCCTCGGCGCGGCTTCTCTCTTACCCTTTTCAAAAGAAGAAAAAATGCGTCGTTGAAGGGAGGGAAATGATAATTGCGAAAATCGTCGACGGAGTAACACGGGGAAGGCCCAGGTAAAACCTCTTTCCGCTCGCGCATACCGGTCGATTCAACCGATCGTTTTTGGTTTGGCGAACAATAAATTCGCTAACACGGAATTATTGTCGTGGCGATAAAGCTCCTATCGGTCCCGCGAAAAATGGTGACGAGCGAGAGGAATTATTTTCGGTTAACGGCTCGTTGGCGCCGATGAGACTTTAACGTGCACGCGGAACTTGGAAACTACCTGCCGCTGATGCCGAGTGAACGATTTAATGTTGAACGTAAACGAACGTTAACGTTGAATATTTCAGGAAGGTATATTGCAAACGCTCTTATATGTGCTCACAAATAACAAAAAATTATTTAGACAGCTAAAATATAAGCGTGGTTATTTTGTGAAAATAACTGTCGCTAACATTCGAGTATATAGTCAATTTAAAATTAAATCGGAAGTTTTTTAAAAATTTGCTGAATTGTGTTGCATACGCGTTATTGTGTAGGTACTTTTATGTGCTTATTCGAACTATCAAAAAATTATTTCGAGAGCTAAAGTATAAACGATCGTATCACCGCCCTATAAACAATTTCAATTGTATGCCAGTCGGAGTGAATATATGTTAAATTATTACGCACCATTCAATTGTAATAACGCATTATTGGCGCAATAATAATTTAACATGTATTTGCCTCTCGCGGGAAGGTCGGCGATGGGTATACAATGCAATATTTACAAATCTTCGAAAAGCTGCTAATCGAAATGGTAGACCAGTTTTGTTTGCTTACGCGTTAAAAGCAATTTATTCATAGCAAACAGAAATTAATATAAATTTTCTCGCATATCTTCACTTCAACATCAAATGGGAATAAGTGTTTAAAGTGCTATAGCCGATACGATTATTATTTGATTTTCTTCACAGTGTCGCAAGTAATAAAACATCAGTGAAAAATAAAACATCAAAAGTCGACGTCCCCAATGTTATTTCAAGACAAAATAAATGTTCCGTACAAGTGTTACACAATTTCGCCAAAATTCAATAGACAGAAAATACAGAGGAGCATAAAATAAACAGCGGGCTAAATTCCCATAGTACCTATTACAATGTCAAACAATTCTTGTCGCTAAGTTAACAGTAAACGTACCGGTCACACGCCCATGCCGATTTTCCCTCTCAAAACGCTCTATTAACTCTCTATATGATTTTCCGCCCGAATATGTGCCGAAGCGAATTAAGTTAATTTCACGTCGGTTCTTCCACAAATAATATTTGATATCGTGGCACCTCGCGGCTCGCGTACAAGCGCGAACGCAGTTTCATTCCCGTCTCACTTATGCGGCGTATTAATTTTCGCGCTTTTGGCCCCGACACCGTAACGCGCAGCGCAATAAAAACGATACGAAATACGCCCCAATTATTCGCAGATTCACCGAATATCCATTAAAACGTATGAACCGGATAATAACAATATTCGACCCGCTAACCGTTTTTGCTTATTCTTGCGGCCGCCCGGCAGCAACGTAACGATTATTTATTAGCATTATTTGCTTTAACCTGCTGCGAGGCCACGTCCGTCATTTCCGCCAACGTCGGGACGGGGAAAATCAACACTATATTCGCGGCGCGTCGTGCTGACCGTCAAAGTTGCCGATTACCGTGCTAGTTTCGCGGTGAAGCAAAAGCGCGGTGGTGGAAACGCACGATGGCCGGCAAATCCGCCGTCAATTATCGATAGCGCGACCACGTTGAAAGTGACACAACGCCCAACGTATACCTCGGCGATTGTTTGTCGTTTTCAATACAATCCCGATCTAATTTACAGGCGGACGAGTGAACTTCGCCAAATAGCAAATACGCGCTGCGTGACAAAGAAAACGGCGGAATGCCCGCGGAAAGCGAGACCACGAGAGAATCAAGGGTTAAAAGGGTTGTCGAGACCGCGACAAAGGCTACCACCGATTAGTTCTACACACAGCGGTCCAGATTTGTTTGACCAAGGGCCGATGTTGATAACTCTTTTATCGTTTATTGTTAGTTAAAAGCGTTATTGTTCAAAGAAAAATGACAGCAAATATCGGTATTCTGATTCATAACAGACATATATCTATAGCAGATATTTATCATCGTATTAGTTGAAAATAAATTTCTGCTTCTGCAATCGAGACTCTTTAATGAAGTTAGTTGATTAAATTTTTAACCGGATGCATTTAAATTTTCCGTACGAGAAATAACATTAATAGAAATTGCAAGAGTGATTGACAATTTCCTCGGAAACTATCCAGTTATTCGATTTTGGTAATAAAATTCCTGGTTTTTTATTATTCTAGTTATACGATATAATTCTATTCATAAACAAGGATGAGCGTACGAAGCGGGTGGGGAGAAAACTCGATTACAGGATGGCTATATCCGCACGAAAAATCGGAAGAGAATGCTAATCGAACGCTAATCGAAATAACGCGCTGAAAGCACGTCCGCGAGGCTGCATATCGATTTCGCCACCGACCCCGCTCGTCGCCCTCTGAGCCCGCGAGTAGACCTGAGAAGGCGGTGGGTGCACGACGAAGCCAATTAATTAAAAGCCAATCGGCGACGTAGGTGTCACTCGACTCCAATGCGAATAATCCGACGGAGCTAGTAGTTAGCCGCGTGTATATACGTATATACACGAACTTGCGTATGTTTATGTATATGTGTGTGTATACACCCTGTGCACGTGTATTGTACATATAAGTGTACCTAACGTAGGTACTTTTCGGACGCGGACAAGTCGATTAGCATAGAGATTGAGTCGCGGCTGTTTATGCAAATGTACGACGATAATGGTGGTAGTAGTAGCGGTAGTTGACGTCGGCGACGACGAAGGCGACTTCGTCGTCGTCGTCGTCATCGTCGTCGTTGGTTGTCTTTGTCCCGTCTTTGTGCCGCCTTACGCGCGTAAACCTTCGACACTGCCCTCAGATCTTTTTTCCCTATTTTAAACACGCCACGTTCCAAGACGTGCCTCCGCCTCGGCCGTTATTACTCCACCGCCAAGCGCGACGCTTGTGGTAATGAAAATAGCAACTATCGCGAAATTACATCGGCCAAATTTAATAAACGCTGACCACGGTTAATATGTTATCATTGATTCGCAATGACGGCAAATTATTATGCCACCTAAATCTCGTTGTTACGTGTTGCCCGTTCACATACCAACACGCATGCTATTTGCATTGTGTTTATTGGAAGGGAGTAAATTTCATGATCCCGCCTCGAAAGTGTGGAGCGTTCGAGACGAACAAAGCTGATGTTCAATTCAATTCAGTTGACACGATTTGCAAAATTGTTCTATACTTATTTTATTTCTACTTTTATTTATTCTATATTTTATTGGCTGCTGAAGGGACAATGCACATTAAATTTGTTTATATGATCCAGCTCTACTCTAACACATAAAGAGACAAAGATATATGTATAGAAATAACACAAACTAATTTCAAAAAAATACTTAAAAACACTTTTTCATTGTTTTAGTTCAAGCCCTCTTAACTGAGTCGATTATTTTCTTTGTCACGACGTAGACAAATCGACGGAACAAATCGAAATTCTTTCCGCTCGAAAACGCGGCGACAAGAAGACAAGCGGCTTCGATTGACTCGCTTATCGGGATAGTATTAAATCGTTGATAATCAATTACGAACGAGAACGCAGTACGCGCCTGTCGGCCAGTCCATTCGCGAACGTGGATCGCGGCTTGTGCCGAACGACATCGACGCCATTAGCATTGACATTAGCATTAGCATTAGCATTAGCATTAACGCCGACACCGGCAGTAACGTTACCCACCCTGTCGTTCCCGTCCTCGTCGGTCGTTCTCTATGAACACCTACATACAGGTCCGCAATATCACTGCCTGTCCTTCGGTCTGTGTGCTGATCGTTCCTGTGTACATCGAATTCCTCTACAGGCATTAAATCAGAATTGAGATATTACCGAAGCGTAAGGATGTTAACATTTATAATTGTAAAAACGGAATCTGCAAAATTTCATTATTAAATGATCATTCGTCGCATGCATGAGTAAGACTACTTTCAACTTTTGAAATTCCCAGCAACTTGTCGCATCTGATTGTGAATTGACCAGGAAATATGCGGGGGAATAAATATGAAGACACTTCAGTTCCTCGATATTTCTCTTACTCGACACTCCGGCAATTCCGCGAAATGATAATTTGTACGGTCGACGATATTGTTACACGTCGGAATTCCACTGGCCATATATAACAATGTCGATTGCCACGACGGTTGACATATATCTCGCGAAACTTATCGCTCCTCCAGCCGGCAACAACTGCCTCGACCGCAAACACTATATTAGCCCGACTGGTTATTTCGCGGTGCGTTTCCTTCGGATTTACTTTCCTTTCCTACGGAGAAGAAAAAATTTTCCCGAGGCGGTGAATATCGATATACGTAGGAATAATATTATACACACGTGCGTATGTAAAAATTACGTCGACGAGAGAATTATCCGGCCACCGATACATCGTACCTTTAATTTGGACTTGATTGGAAGATTCGTCACGACAATGAACGATCCCGGGGCAGGACAGTGGAGAATCATGCGTTTGAAAGCGGCTTTCAAGCGAAGCCCTATTGTCATGCTGATTGGAAAGCTCCTCGATCGTTAACGAATCAGCCAGCCGCACGTATGGGCCCGATCGGAACTCTTGATTTTTCAAAGAGAGTCGCGTGCGCGCTTTGCCGCACATCGAGGGAAAAGAAAAAAACGATCAACCGGCATAATCCGAGCCGAAGCCACGCACGCATGAATTAGTCCATCGTTAACATAGGTATGTGGCGCACGTAGCCGCCGCGTTGGCATGTCCCTCGCTGTGTTATCGGCACAATGTGTGCGGTACGATCGCGACGTGTGCACGCGCGGCGCAGCGGCGACGGGAATTATTAAAATCGCATATAAATAAATAATAACGTGATACTATAAATCAGCCGGAGGCGACACCGCGGCAAACGCGATTATATTTATCGTTATTACGCGGTATTTGGTTTGCGTCCGTGCTGTGAACGGCGCGGGTTGTCCGCATGCATCTTTGATAATCGCGCAATACGCGCGCTGCAGGTTCGCGCCGCGATTATGATATCCGAGCTTCGACAAACACGCTCGTGTGCCTGACGATCGAACAGATCGGACAATCGGCCGGCGAGTAGTTACAGATTAGACAAAGTGGAGCGTGCCCATTTACAATATAACGATATAAAATATTATTATAACATCCGCGGATTGTATAATATAGTAGCCGCGCGAAACGAGATTCAGAGGCTTCACTAGAATCGGGATGTACGTAAAATTCCGGACTGCCTGTTCCCGCGTCGGGTATCACGCTAAATAGCGGGATACGCACGGGAAACACCGCAGTCGCACCCGTAGGGTCTCGCACGTCTCGCGAGGTAACTAACTTCACCGAGACCGAATCGGAGTTGCCGTACGACAAGCCCGGCAGCGAACGTAGCTACGGCGTGTACGCGTAAGGCAAGGGGGTTGTTGCCATTGTGTGGCAAGGGTGGCGCAGCGTCACGGCCATATTGTACGCGCGTCAAGCTCGCCCGTATTGTTTTGCAATATTTCGCGCACTAATTGGCCTGGAAATTGCTATTTCCTGAAATTACAACCGAGCCCGGAGGTCGCCTCCATTCAGAAGACGTAATAGCACCTCGTCTCTCTCTCCCTCTTTCTCTCCACCTCCCCCTTCTCTCTCTCTCTCTCTCTCTCTCTCTCTCTCTCTCTCTCTCTCTCT
>NW_020216106.1:602613-730115 GCF_003070985.1 Temnothorax curvispinosus | reverse complement strand
CTCTCTCTCTCTCTCTCTCTCTCTCTCTCTCTCTCTCTCTCTCTCTCCTTCTGTTTTTCCTCGTAACCGCGAACCAGTCAACCGGCTAACTTATCCTACGGCGAATACTCATAGTCCTGATGCTTACTTTTTCCTTGTCTCGCTGATGTCGAAAAGGGTTATGCGGACGAGCGTCACGCTCGTCGAGAAGCGGAGAATAACGGGGCTAATAATAAGCATCTCTAGTGACGATGAGTCTGACAACGAAAAGACGATTAACTTGCAACCACGACTCGAGCGAGGACGCTGAGAAGGACAACGGGCGATTTATTAATACCACTTAGCTCTCGAGCAGACATTTGCGGAATCCCTTTATGGCTCAACTACGAGAAAAGTTTCTCTGTTGATTCATCTTCCCGCGTAAAGAACGCGCAGCGTTATAAGCTGCATCATTTTGCAAATCATTTTTGTTGCTAGGAGATTACACATTTGGGTTAAGTATCATTCTTGACTGATTACATTAAACATTTGTAGATCGCATTTAATGATAATTTGCACTTTGTCGAGTGCATACAATAATGGTAATAGTGCAATAAATGTGCGTTCAATATTTCCAGCATCTAATATCCTGGCGGAATTTTTCATATCGAGAATTTTCGCTTTCTTCATGACCCGCTTGGCCGTTAAAACGGACGAATGAAAGTGGAAGGTATCGTTATGTCGGCCAGCCGACGGCAATAAGGGAACACTCGCTCGTATCGCCCGCCGACCAACGCGGCGACGACGACGGCGTTGCCCCGAAATCAAAGCGATACGAACGAAAATGGACGATAAATTTCATACGGATGTCGTTCGGCGCGACGCGGTGGAGTTGTAAAACGGTGATTTATTTACAATGCGAGCTAATTGATTTACAATCGCGGCTACGCGCGGGCAGTGCCGTTTCCCCGCGGTTTGCCCAATCCCTACTGCAACTGAACGCTGCTCTTCCTCTGTCCCTCCGCGCGCTCGCGTGTATGTGTGTGTGTATGTATGTGTGTTCCATTTTCCTCTTTTTTTTCTCCCGCGTCAATCGGCTATAATTATAACTGAGTACGGTATCGATAGATGAAGAAGAGCGGTATCAACATATCTAAATAGGTAAAAAAAGCACAATTCTTGCAATTGTTTTATATGTATTTATGTTACATGAAATTTCTGACTATATAAACGCGGAATCTGCAGACAGTACTAAAATATGTAATAACGATTAAATTTACCGTTGCGATATTTCCAGATTTCCGTTATGCTAACCTACTTTCTTTCACCTCCTTTGCGATCCTCCTTTTTGCTCTCATCGTAACTTGCCCTTTCTCTCTCTTTTGCGAGATTTCGTGTGCAATCATAAAACTGATATAAGTATATCTCGCGGATCTGACTCGCGTGTTCATCATCATCGTTTGTAAAAACCTGTTTTTATCTGGCACGCGAAATTATAAAAACATAAAGTAATCGCAACGACCACGTTGTGCACCACCGATGTATAATCTCGCGTTTTTACTGACAATTTTACTGACAATGAGTTCTCCGTTTAACTTTAATGATACAGATAGAACTTATACAAATAACAAAAGCAATTGCAAAAACATATAAAATTTGCAGGTATCGACAGAGATGTAAATAGTGCAGCATATATAATATTTTATGAATTAAAGAAATAAATCGCGAATTTATATAACATAACAGGAGGAATATAGAAAAGACGATATGATCCGGAAATTAAATATCTTATCTTAAATAATACTAGAATGAGGTCTCGATTGTAATAGCAAGAATTATATCTGCACCATTACACTCCTTTCTATTCAACATAATTATTAAGTTTACTTTCTTATCAAATAATAGTTGAATCGAATGGTTCAGACAACTGATTATGTCTGTCGCTAAAACCAATATACTATCCCATTATAGGCTAATGAGAACCGGAATATTATAATTTGATACTCCAAATGGAAATGTCAAATGTCGTGTCAATCACCTGTCGGCAAGTGTAAAATTTGCACCATATTTTAAGTTGTTCAATCTTCAAAACGAGGTCTTACCCGAATAAGCTTCAGATATATATAACGCAGTCACGCGATCGATATAACCTCGTTTTACTCGATCTTGTAATTAGCGACATACTCTACGTCGCCGCTGTGCTCTTTGACTCTGACGACGTATAATCTCTTTATGCCGATATACTCGAGTACGATATCAACGTATAATATTTTACGTATTCAAAAAATGTATTATTATAAAAAAATTATTAATTATACAAAAAAAATCATGGCAATATAATCTTCTAAAAAAGTAAATAAAAGAAGTAGATAAATCCGAATTGCATATATTCTAGATTGTAAATGCAGTTCGTGTGAAGTGCGGGAAGCGCTTTTTGTCACGCAACCAGACTTACTAATCGTAAATCGCGATTCCGTCAGTTCTGAGGAGTAAGCCACTATTTGAATACGGAGAGTTCCTGATGACACGTTCTTGACACGTTTTCGGAAATCCTGCGACTTAGATTCTTCCCGCGGGATTCATGCGGTTGCGTGACAACGAAACGTCGCCCTACGTCCAACGCCTTAGTTCTGGTTAACGTGTACACGAGTCCTGTCGCGGACTTGCGGCAATTTACAGCTAGGATCAGTGTCCTTTAACAGACAATCGTACCACGGTCGTCCCTTAATCCTCGTATATCTCGGCAACTTCGCACGCCCATCCCGTTGTCGTTGGTGAACGTAAAATGACGCAGGTTCGATCTAATCAATTAATCACAAAGTAGGTTATTAATAATCTCCATCAAATTTCCAATTTCATGTTTCTGAAAAAAATCACGCAAGCAATATATCTTTTCTTTCGCGAAAAAATTCTATGATAATATAAATCGTAAATTATTTAGCTTTATATCTTTTTCCTTTTTATTTTTTCTATTAAATCAGAGGGAAACATTAAGGTGCACCTGCGTACACTTTTCAGGTGCCCCACTTTACGTTTATATCTTTTAAGTGACCTGAAACGTGGCTCTCACATATATGTAGGTATAAGCCGCACTGTGCGCAATATATGCTTAATGGTGAAGCTTTCTGCCATGATTTTCGCTTACGAAAAGTAATGCAGTTGGAGGATTTTCCAGGAGATGGAAGATTATATGATATATCATCGCGCAGGAGTAAAAAAATGAAACGTTATACGAGTAACGAAATGAACGTTAATACTGTGCAGTTTGTAGAATAAATATAAATTACTAATTATAAGAAAATAATTTTTTACGAAATTATTACTTTTATATTACTTTTCATATCTTGGGTTTTTACCGATTCGATTAATATTAATGACAATCTGATGGAACTTGTAACACTTTGATTTTTTTTTACACTTTATAAGAAATAGAAATATGTGTAATAAAATTATATAATTCTATCGCGATGTCCAGAATTCAGATTTAATGCAATATTCGATCAAAGTACGTTTGAGTGTACGTTTGAACGATCACACAAAAGAGGTAATTAATGGAACCAGCACACTATTAGAACTAGTGACTGACAAGGCCATTGAATGGCCTGGTCAAAAGTGCATCACGAGAGTTCATAATGAACTGCGCGGCAATCTGAGGGATAGATTATTAATATCGATTTTAAAGGGACATCGCTCTATATCTCTGCATTAGACAAAAGCACTAATTAGATCATCCTAGCGCAAGAGGACAGTTTTTCGATCAGAAGCTCTGTCCTTGTGGCTGCGAAGTGAATAATGAACCGCGCACGATTCCACAAAAGTGTGTCGATATTGCATTAGAATAACATAACGCTGTAAAGTTTCATCGCGCACATACCGGCTACACTTATCTCTCTGCTACAGCGGAAACCTTGAGTTATTCCATTCGTAACGACGCCGTGACGGTCGAGTTTTCAATACTTTGTTGCATTCCTTTGCATACATCGCGACCATTTTACCTATGCGCAATGCTTTTACTGCTACTATACCGTAACAAACCCGCGACGTGCAGTCGTTCAAATGTTCCAGAAACTTTAACGATAACGAAGAAAAGACTGAACTCACAAAGACTAAAATATCTCGCTCCTGGCGGAATAATGGAAACGCAGCGCACACTTCATAAAAGTTATTAGTTGCGTATAAGGCTTCCACGTCTACGAAATGTTGAGATGAAGAAAGAGAATGTACAAGGAACATTGCATAATCCTAAGCCGTACGGTTAACAGCTTATTCCAGATTCCTATCCTCCGTCTGTTGATACTCAAATCGAATATACGTAGAAACTTGCTTTAACTAATCTTTGGTTCGCCGCATAATCCGGTGGAAACTTATCGTCAAGTTTCCTCAGCGCTAATTTGATACTAATTAATAGTCTAAAACATCGGCGCACATTACGGCAAAATACGTAAAAATATAACGATCGAACGTCAGTAAATAGCAATCAGAGCTGCAGAGATTTCTGTAGTACCCGGATTCGATCGTAAACCGGAAGAGCTTATTGCGTATTCTCTGGGCAAACTAGATTCGCCGTGTAGGTACAGCTAGACCGTCGTTGTAAATAAAAAAGTCGGAAGGGGATATAACAAGTTTCACAAAACTCCGATAATACCGGTATTACGAGCGTTGTTTATTACTACTTGAGAAAGATACAGCTTGATACATTAATTTCGTTTTAATGTATATGATATAATATATATGACAGAGAGAGAATAAGTATACATAATCACCAGAAATAAGCTTTCTTTAATAAATAATTGCTCTCATTATTCATTAAAAGGAGCAGGAAAGCAAATAAGTAATAAAATCAACAGTGACGTTCGCGCGAATTTCACGTAAAAAAATGTTAAAATTAGATATGTTAGAATGTTGGAATATATTATATTCGTTAAAAAGTAAATTATAACGTAGGAAGAATGACATCTACTTAAATATTCTAAAAATCGTTTTCCAATTTCTCAATATCCGTAAATACATTTGCGGAAAAAATGTAACGAGAATAATACACTAAATATTATAGAAGCATTAATTTTATTATTGTAAATTCTATTTCTATAAATGACATCGAACATTTTGGTGATTGAAATAACTAACAAAGTAGAAACTGGGTTACCTCCCGGCTGCATCGTGTCGGCTAAATCATTGTACGAGAAGACAAACCTTTCCCGTTATCCGATATCTAGAATTCTACATGAGCGCCATAAAATCGCAATAGCAGCTCGCTAAACGGTGCACGAAATCGATCATCGACGCGAATCGTAATAGCAAGGTGACCAGGGCATTATCAATATCAAATCGCGTGACAGATTTATCAAATTATGAATATCGTGTTACTCAGTCGGAAATCACGATCAGTGGAAAAGTTTATCAGTGTCGCATATAAAAAAAATATATAGTTTGGAAGAAAATATAGTTCGTCACAAAACCCAATCACATCAAAGATGAATAAAAAAAATTGTACGAAATAATGGTACAGAAAAATCAATCGAAATAATTCTTATGACAAAATATAATTTTTTTCTATACAACTAAAATAACGTTGATGATATGTAATAGACATTGTTATGTAAATTTTCAAATTATTCTCCTCACGCAGAAGCAATCACAAATTTTAACTTTAAAATTGTAGTTTAAAGAAATGTAAAGAAATTAGTAATGAGACCAAATAGAATAATATTGAAAAACAGAAAATAATTTTTAATATGAAAATTATTTATATGCTGAAGTATTCTTTAATGCTATTTGAATAGCAATTTCACATCAACTTTTATTTTTTTATAAAGAGTAAAGAACAGATCTCAAAAATTCGATTTTTTTCATATTAAGAAGTTTCATACTCATATAAAAATTTCTACACTTTAGAGAGTTTTATAGATATGATTTAAAAGTGATAACGCTTTTTTACGAGAATTTTGAGAACTTTCTTGATTTTCAATCTTTTATAATGATACCTTAATAAATGTACGTAAAGAGAAAACTTTGAAAATCAAGTTACACCAACGGTTTTTTAATTTAATCCGTTACGGAGGAAGAAGCTGGATTTGAAAAAGAGCGCGTAGTCTGGCGTAGCAAGATTCAACGGCTTAAAATCAAAGGTTGGCCACAAAATTCCGTGCCTCGGACCCAAGGAGGAGATCCGAGCTTGAGGTTAAGGGGGTGGACGGACATCCGTCCATCCGCCGGCCGGCCGGCCGGCCGATAGGTCAGCCTTTTAGCCCTTTAGCGAGGCACAATAGCCGGTCATTTGAGTGTTCTTGGGCCAAGTTGAGAGTCGACACGGCCCAAGCTCCGTCTGATTCACCCTCACAGACAGGTAGGAACATCGTTGTCCGCCACTGAGAGCATCTCAGACACTCAGAAAGGGGTGAGAACGCGTTAGCACTCGAGACTCGAGCGCAACCATCGAGAATCCAGCTTCGTCCCTCTCTCTTTCTCTGTCTCTCTTCGTACCCTCCGGCGTCGTATCGGGTCTAGCCGGGTAAGATACCTTTGCTCGTAGGGCCACGAGCTCGTCGCCCTCTTATTTTGCACACCCCTTCAGGCGGGTATGTATCTTGAGCGGCATTGTGATGGAAATTCTCGCCGCGCGCGGCATTCACCCGCCAATCATTCGCCCCGAAGAAAACACTTATCGGGGTACCTGCCACGTCGGGCGGGAGGCGCTTAGACGAGCGGAGGAAGGAGGGAGGGAGACGAGGGGGGAGTCGCGTCGGGTGCGTGGTCCGCCGGAAATCGAACGATAAAGCTTCCGTCCATTGTCCGCGTCGTCGATACGCGCGGATTCGGTAAGTTTGCTTGTTCGAGAGAACTTCAGACGATAACGAGATGCAAATTAAAACCTTTCTCAAGGACCAGCACTATACCTATTAAGCAATCCGATCAGCCATCGAAGTCTTTAGTCGTCCTCTTCAACATTGTCGCGGAGATGCTCACGTTCGTGCAATAAAACTCAGCCTTGTCGAAGTAATAGCGAATATAACGCGAAAAAAATGTTGTTCCATTTAAGTATTGCAGCGAGCGAAGCTGTATCGGACGGCTGTTCAGAGAGCGAAGTAAAATTAAAAGTTAAGCGTATAAAGCTTCAATAAAGCGTTCCGCGACCGTACTGACAGAAGTAAATTGCGCCCGACGAAAATCGGGGCGACTGCTCGCGACCGAGCGAGTATTAATTTATTCGCTTTGAATACGCTTCTCAGATGGCAAGTCGCAATGAAATGAATTTGTCGTTGCGTTTGCAGCCGACCGAACGCGGAAATACGCTATTCTACGTCCGGGAACGATATTTGAGCAATAAAAGCTATTTACGAGATGTCGTTGCGCGAACGACCGTTCTCGGACGTGTTCGACGTTTGTACAAATAGCACGTATGATTAAAATATCAACAGAATCCAGTTTCAGCTTAGCAAGATTGTGCTCGACGACGTCTGCAAGATTCATTCGATTTTAATTCGTAAAGTTTGCTCAGCAGACGAACAGGTCGCGTATGAATTCGATTGTGATTGAATGACTCTCGATTTAATCAATCCCAGAGTGCCAGAGTCATAAGGATGTTCGCCGATCACCTTTTAACGGTGGCTATCGCGTGGCGACGCACGTGAGAGACGGTAAACATGCTGTCTGCCGCGGAAATTATGTCGCTCAATAAGAACGATCGAGCCGAGTGCCTACTTTCGATGCTGAGCGTGACTCCTGAAGGTGCACATAAATCTAGGAAGCGTCCTTCACGCGCCGATTCCTCCGTGTTAAACGCCCGGTGCGGCGGTTCAGACCGGCGCGGCGTGCTTTATGGAGTGCAGGAACATACCGTGTGCCGTGCCCTGGCCGGACGGGTACGGCGGCGGCGACGGGCAACGGACGAACGTGAGGCCCCATATTTCCAGCGGATGTAGAACGATCGTGAGTTGGTATCGCAAATGAAATCACGTACTCGCCCGTTGAGCACGGTAACGTCGTGCTACGTCGAACGATCTCATATGTTTGCGAGGGCGAATACCTACGTATACATACCTATAAGCTACGAAACGCAAAAGCGAATACGAAAACGGAAAAATATAGATTATGACGATTTCGAGCCCGACATCTGTTAAATCGGCAGCCAAGATGGTTTTAAAACGATAACGAGAACTCACACGGAAAGAAGTTTTGCTGAAGTATCAAAATAATTATAGTAGGTCGCTGATGATAATGCTGTAAAAAATTTCGACATTTTAGCAGTCAGCTTGAGTGTTCTACATAATTATTTTGAGACGGTGCAACAAAATTATTTTCAGATCTGTATATATCTAGCTTTTTTAGATACTTCAGCAAAACCGTTTTTTTCGTGCTGGTATATGACAATGTGGTGTTCCAAAATAAATAAACACGAAAACTATCATCTCCAGATAGCTGTTGAATTTTGTTCTCAATTAACTCAAAGATAGATGATGAGGATGAGTGTAAACGTACAGTGATAATCGAGAAGTTGCTGTCACTCTAGATAGATATACCGATAACCGATAATAACGTAAATAGAAGAGGTTAAGAGATATTAAGGTTATCGTGATTTGCGGTTATTCTAGTTTTTCTTCTTTTTTCACGATAAAATTTTCACGTAAAAATGTATATATACTACAACTGGGAAATTAAGCGCGCTGACGTTTCGATATTCAAGAAATGATTTATGAACTTCTCGGATGCGCGCCTGTCGCCGATACTCCAAAAATCACCGGCATGTCCCGTTTGTCCATGCATGTGTGCAGGAGCGACTCGCTCGCAGTTCGCGCACGAGTGCAACGGAAAGAGCGAGACAACGTACGTGCGCGCGCGACAATGAAGCGACGTCCGTTTGCCGGTACAGCGGCCGGGTTTCACCTGCGCTCTCGGACTAAAATCAATTGTAATCAACACCGATGTATAAATCAAATCGTCCGTAGGGTAGGCAGCGAACGGAGAATAGGTACGGTAGGAACCGGGCAGAGCAGCGCGCTTCCCTTTGGATGATTTGTCGATGGCACGCTTTACGCGAACCGCTCCGCCAGGGAAACGCTCTCATACGCGGAGTCCCTCCGCATCCCCTTCGCGTAACGCGGAAGGAAAAAAGGGGAGCGAACCGCTAAGAAAAGTTTTGCCATATCGACAGAAGTTTCGCGTCGCTTATTAAGGAAATAATACCTATAACAGACAGGACGCGCACCCCATCAGGGATATTTTTTCCCTCCGATGAAAGAATTATTGTGCAGTTTTATTGGCCGTGCAACCCGATAATCATTACAATTTCTCCGTAAATATAGATATGTGTTCAATGTATTAGTGTTTGAATGGTAGCTTAAATTGAAAACAATTTTTTAATATATTTTTCTGTTATTATCTTTTAATTCAAGAAAACAAAATCAAAAATATCTCGTACCTATATCGTTTTTGTTTCCATTTGGTATTTTTTCGATCCAAAGCCATATTAATGTGACCCGAATAAAGAAATATTTTCGGCATTAGTTTGGACAAACATATAGACACTATCATTTTATTTTTTATCGATTCGTCGATTATCGATTAGCAATTACGTGTTTTAAATTTATCTCCGTAGAAATTTAAAGAAGCAAACATTCGACATTCTATGTAAAATTGATGAAAATTAAATAATCGATTCTCTTTGAGAATAACGCCATTCTCAAGAATAATGACGTTTTTTCCATCAAATTTTCTATTTTTTGTTCAGAAAAAAATATAATTTTTAAATAGATATATGCTAATATAATAGAAATAACTTGTTCACAACTGCAGTTTTACACTTGAAAATTAGCTTAATACAATAGCGCATTACTCCATTAGCTATATAACGTTACATATTTTGTGTCCATCGTTGAAATTTTGTATAACTTGAAAACTTATATAGCACCGTATTATGAGTGTTTATTGTGTCTCGTTACACGACATTGTGCACTTTACAACATTTACTCCACTAAAAGAAACATATTTTCCCGCAGGTATTGTTGTATTATAAAGTCACTGGGAAGCAGTCCGGCGCAAATCCAATTTAATATCTTCATGCGCGTTATTCGTCCGTAAATTAAACTCGCTTATCGCGATGGACTCCGCATTGTACATGGGATAACGCACAGCCGAGAGATTATTCAAACTCGGCACGACGATGATCGGAGTTGACAGAATCTCCGAGAGTGAATTTCGCCCGCCGGAACAATGCGGCCGTGTTGTCTGCCGATGTTCCTGCCTCGCTCTTAACGTCGTCGTCGGAGCAGGCAGCAGCTCGAGCAGCCGCTCCCGTCGGGCGCACACGTGTCGCAGTCGCGTGTGTGCGCGATGCGTGCCGCTGCACCTGTCCGAGCCTGAGTGCCGCCGTCTCGTAACTCGGTAATGCAGTTTTCATCGAGCAAGTTACTGCGCGATGTACGACGTACACGAGAAGCCGTACGCGGAAGCCGGAGTTTCCGTGGAAGATGTCAGATCCGTACGACGAACCTGTAGCTTCTCAAACCCCGATATTCCGACCAACGGCAAGCGAACCGAACGAAGCTTATTCGGACACAGGTGTCGGCGCTTCGACGTCACTCTCGCCTTGAGAACGCATAAATCTGTACTATTTCCTGCTCTTTTCTCGTTTCGTCCCTCGTTTACCTTCCCGGTGGCGCCTATCTTACGTCTCACGACGAACGACGAGAGGGAAGACGTTCGTTTCATTAATAAATCGTCGATAAATTACTTTACCGCTATTTCGTTTACTGCGAAGAGTTACGTTTTTTTTCTCCCTCAGATGAAGACGGTCCAATTATCCTCACCTCTGAACCATCGATAGTATCCACGTGCTATGTTCAATAAATTATTGTCTTCCTGAGAGAAACGAAAATTTCTCACGGAGTTTCTTATACATCAATAAAATAATGATGTTCGATAAGTTCATACACTTTGATATAGTGCATTAACGATGATGTATACCGAGTTTACAAAATCATCTGATATCCTTTCAGAGACAGAATCACTAGCAAAATCAATCTTTCCTCAGTAAAAACATTAAGAGAGATTCATTATTTATTGTAATATTTTAATTTTTTACATTATATATCTCCGTGATTAAACCTCAAATTAAAATTCTGCTAAAATAAATCCTACTTAAAATTCCACCGTAAAATATAATTTTGTTATTTAGCTTTTTGAAATTTTTTTCCTAAAAGTTCTCTTTTCAATCGTTTATGTCGAAATTGATGGTATTGAATAATTAACGCTTCAATATTTTCACTAACAAAGTCCAAATTGACAAAAGAACTCGTCATTAAAAGCATATTGGAACATTTTATATCTCTATTCTAAACAATTTTTTTATACTTTGGCTATATTTGCTATTTCGCTAGTTTCAAATATTTTTATAACTAAAAAATTTTTTGATATTTGAAAAAAAGATTCACACACAATTAATATCATCAATTTAATATTACTGTGATTAGTTATAAAAATGTATTATAAAACTACAAAAATCGTATATTCCTATAATATACCTTGATGCTACAAAATAATGGATAACCACATCATAATCTACTATTACAAAAGAGTCTAATTATAATTTGCACTTCGATTAGGTCACACATGCGATTTAATTAATGAATAAATTAATAGAAAAGCGACCGTAGGTAATTTGCCAAAATTAACCGAAAAGTATATGAACACACACAGTTGAACGAATTATAACATGATTACATCGCGCAGTACAATAAAATATAATTATTCACGAGCTACTTCTAATTTCACGTATGATAGTAATATTCCGCATTAATTACTGTCAATTTCCTGTCCAATTCCGAAACGTATCTATGCAGGAATGTCACTGCGGTCCTGACAATTAAATCTATTCGTTTAATTATAAAAAACCACTGTCATTATTGCAGCGCGGTGAAAAGTTTCGCGCTTACATTTATTGCAGTGGCAGTCTAATCCACGCATTCATATCCGTCTCATAGTTGTAGTATCATCAGGCTCCCGCGGAGCGTATTTTAAGTATCAGAATAATCCGCCTCCTCGATGTCTGCCATCCTTCCTCTCAACCCCTTATCTCCGCCCTTCCATCTTTGCGGTCGTACGTCTTACCTCGTAAAACCGAGGCGGCTTATAAGCGTAAGCGGAAGGTAATCCAAGGCGGCCACCCATAATTTAATGACGTTTAATATGCAGCCGCTATGCGACGGACTATTATTCTGATCTTTGCGCCGCGCCCCGGTGCAGTTATCTCAGGACCCCGAATAAGGTCGCGGCATTATTATGGCGGCGAGACGGATCCATCTGCTTTCTCGCACAGTTATTACAAATTTTAAATCGCTGCAAAAGTTGTTCAGCAACGATGAAACATTTGTTCGGATAACGGCGAACTAATGAAATACCCCGGCGAAGTTACAAAAATTCCATCACAATTTTTATTGCGTTATATTTTACTCAATATGCAATGCGAAATAAAATTTATCGCGCAAATTAGCAGACTCCAAATTCGAATCAAAATTCATGCGAAACTAGACTCAATTATTTGACGTGCCGCATATGTTATATCTTCTCACATAACGAATTCCAATATTTTGTTAACTAGAATAACAATTCGACGTTAACGAGTAACGTATCTGTGGATTGACGCAGTAAAAACCTGTCAGAAACCTGTGAAAATTGCATATTCAGTCAATCTCCTGTCTCTTCTGTCTCTCTTTCTCTCTCTCCTCGAACAGGAGAGATCGCAATGCCAATTTGAATCTTTTCCAAACAGATAAAGCATTTCGCGCCTTTCACGCGCGATAAAATTCTGTATTCGAGGTTGCATCATGAAAACGCTTCGTATGTACAGTGTACGTCGGCGTACATCCCTCGCCATCGATGGCACCATCGACGGCGCCATCGACGGATGTCGTAGATCCCGCTCTCAACTTTCGAAACGACATGAGACGAGACTCGATACTCGAGACGTCAATCCGGCAAAAACCACGTCGTTGTCGAGATCCGCTTCGCGACGTAACTTTTTACCGGTCGTCTCGAAAGTGGCTCTAAGATTGCGGTATCGGTTTAGTGCGTCTGGACCACTAATCCGTTTGGTCGTTTCATGCCACAAGTAGAGAGATATCAATTGGTCGCGATTCGTCTATTATAAGACGATTATTACTAGACAAATTGCGCGATCGTTGTAAGAAAGTGGAAATTGTGTCTAGTACCAGAGACATAAATTTGCAGTGCAATAACAATTTACAATGCGCCGCTACTGTTGTAATAATTTGTAAAATGTCGGATGAAAAATATTCTACCATGTCACGAGATAATGGCAACAAACATTATCATTTGTTGCAGTCATCGAGTTGCGGACAACTCATAACAGCGTGCCATTTTATCGACACAATTATCCGTAATCATCGTGAAAGTAATATTTTCGTAAAGGAAACAAGAAGAATATATCGGACGCAGGTCGCCACGCTTCGTTATTCGTTAACGAAGCGTAACGTACATTGAAATAAAACTTGTCTACTTTATTGTGATCGCGTATCTTACCGCAAACAGACAGCAATGCAGACGGCCGTCCCTCCCTCCTCACCGAGCTTCATCTTAGTTCATTCGACACCTGATGAATAAAATATTAGTTCTCATGCATTATGATAAAAATGTTTAGGTGGCGAGCTCGTTAGTCACGTTTCTCGAGTATCTCAGTCCAAACATCGGTGTGATAGTAATGGTTCGATCAATGGAATGGTCTCAAAGCAGCATACGGACAGGTGTATTCGTCTCTCTGGTATTGTGCAGTAGTTTTTCGAGAAAAAACATTAAGACTAAATATCCAATCGGCTATCTAATGTTCATCATTACAGCTAAATATTGAGTATCAATAAATCAGAACGATCAAACATGACGGGATTGCGGGTCATCCCTACGTAACGACACGAACACGTACATACACAAAAAGAGGGGGGGGAGACGCGCGCATTGACAAGGCACGCACAGATAAGGACATATCTTAATCATCACATATCTAAACATCGATCAACTAAAGCTAGAGATACGGACCTTCGACAAACGTAAAAAAGTAATTAAAAAAAAAAGAAACAAACAAAGAGAGAGAAAGAGAGAACAAGTCAATCGGTGTCAATCGAGTCGGAGTGGTGGTGAAGTCACACACTGCTTGATATACGAAAATCAATCGGTATATAATCGAATATACACATACCCATATATATGCGTATACATACATCTTGATACGTGTGAGTCTAAGTACACATATGCAAGGATCGAGTCTGCACGTACGTATGTATAGATATATATGCTACGGTTAGTAACGTTCAAAGGTGGTGATTGGTGTTAGCATGGTCGAGCGACGATCGAGGCATCAAGAGAATAAAGGGAAAGGTAGATAGTGAAAGACAGAGATATAGATAGATATATATAATATATATAAAGAGATAGTAGTAGTAGTAGTAGTAGTAAGAATACAGGGGAAAGACAGACGAGTATTATGTATGTAAAAGCGAAGTCTATACGCGTGAAGAAGAAAGAAAAAGGAGAGGACTAGGGCTTTTAGAGAAAAAAATCTACTGACTAATCCTAATTGCAAACCAAACAAACGAACCAACCTCCTCGGTAAGGCCTAGCCGAAAATGTTCGCGGGACCCCTGTAACAAAAACATATATAAATCATAAGAAATCATAGAAGAAACAAAAAGAAACAACTACTTGACTGTAATGAGTGACAGACGTTATGTTACAGTATCACATGAGAGCGAAAGATGAGGAGAATCAACTATCGGGGTGTCAAACGCGCGTCGATGCTTGATAGCGGTACGAATCGCATTGACTCGCGATCAGTCTCCCTTCGTCACATCGAGCATCAAGTATGTTCGTTGCGATAGCCAATCGACGACGTATTTCTTCATTCCGTATCATAAATTTTACTTTGTAACTTTTATCCAGAGAGAAGAACAAATTATCGCAGATAGCAAATTTTTAACATTCGCGAGTACGACCGAGCGGATTCCAAACGTTTTCATCCGCAACAATATTAGGCGGACGATAACGTCACATATTTGCTTGTATAACTGCGAGCGTTTGTACGGAGAGAGAACGTTTGTGCCCGATCGCGAATCCGAAAACAAAACTGCTCCCGTTTGACACCCCTGCAGACGCGCAGTCTGCTATATACTTTTTTTTTTCACGGCCACTATCGGTGGTGGAGGGTGCGATCGGGGGGGATGTATTGTGGTGGCTGTTGAGCGCGAAATAAAGTTTGCACCGCAAACCCGCTTTTCGCCCGCGATTAGCCGCTATCGAAAGCACGGTCGACTGACGAATAGCCGGCTACGCTTTCGCTACAACCGCACGGTTTTAAACCAGCTCAAATCGAACGCGCGATCGTGCGATCTTATTCAACGCGGCGAAATTGGCACGAAATGAATGCGAATTGTTGCATCGCGGAGGGAGGAGGGGGAAGGGGCGACGTGTCATTACACAGGGCGCGTGTGTACACGCGCCCACCGCGACAAATATATATATATATATATTGTACAATACATAAGTATCTTTCAATCCCGTAAATTTAGTTCGACGAAATATACGGACGTCCGACGCGGGCGCGCAAATAAATTTCTGGCAAATTGATATGAAAATGCGGGGATAACACGTCGTATTTAACTTCTCGCATCGAGATGAAAACGAAATGAGGGGAGTATAATTATTTTAGCGTTAAATCCGATTGTCGGGAGAGAAGCCAGAGCGTACCGGATATTGAGAATGCGGCGAGATATACAGCGTGTTTGTTTCTATCTACATATTTTTACGGATGTTAAACCGATGATCCCTTTCTGTTTCGCGTCGAACGATGTTTCGCGGGTACGCTCGTCGTTCCAATTATTTTCTGATGCGTTAAAAAAAAATGCAGTAAACATGTGATATACTGCTCTTTGTACGCCGGCGTTTACATACGGTTGCGGAGCCGACTCGGTACGCGTGCACGAATGCGAAATATTGCATAATAAATCCTGTCCTTTATTTCCGAACGTACGTACATCCGCAGGTTTTATTTTTCCTACCGGCGCGCGTAAAGCGATCATCACCCGCTCTCTATCAAAGATGAATGCGCCGACGGTTACGTCGCGTGTGAAAATAACGGAAGTGATAGAGATATACGGTATTTCGCACGGGGTATCTCTCCCACAGCGTCAACGATTTTCGCAAAAGTCGTAACGTGTCGCTACGCGAAACGGAAATAAGTATCGTTATGATATTTTTTTCCTCCGCGCAATCTACGTCGTAACCGTACCGGTAATACAGCGAGTTTCTAATTTACAGGCGACCGCGATAAGAGACCTGATAACAACGGGGGTGGGAGAGAGAGAGTGCCTTTTACCCTTTCTGTATTATTCGCATTCATTACATTGCAGAACGCGTTCGCCGGAAGATTAAGTTTCTCCATCCGTTCGCTGCTGCTACGCTTTGTTCCACTCGGCATTACGGTAGTTCATACAGAGAAGCGTATTACTATCGCTACGGTGGCGCTACGTGGTAACTTATACGTGGGAGAAAGTCGATGGATAATGGCCCCATTGTAAGTGGTACACCGAGATAACGGCAAAGCGGATGGAAACCTTTTTGTCGAAAAATTGTACCTTGCGGACGTTACGAGGATGAACGATTCTCGATAAGCTCGCGATTATTCTGAAATTGTTTCTTAATAGCGACATGAAAGATTCACGAAATAGAAATAAAATGTCGGACGAAAGTCGGATGAGCGTTTGTAATATTAGAAATTAGATTATATATCGAACACGCTTTCGAGGGGAAGAAAGAACTCCGGGCTACTTTTGCGGTAAGGAAAATGGCGGATCGTTGAAACTTGTTTAAACGAAAGCAACGCTGCCGAAATGACTCGGCTACACGGCGTCGGTTACGCGACGTGATAAATAGGAAAAAATTGCTAAGTGCGATCTCTCACGGGAATACGATATATCTCGCGGGAAATAAATCAGACTCAAGATTTCAGACGCCGGCGATAAATACGTGCGCACAGCTGGTTACAACCCTGTGCGACGATCGATACTTATTACGCTCCCCGTAATACGACTTCACTGAATGTTATGAGAACAGCTGTGCGTGGGCAACATCTTAAACTCGAGGTCTTACCTGTTGTTTAAAGACACGAGTCTCCCCCAACGTTCCCGTTACACGTCGAATCTCTAGTCGGTGTGTATCTCTTGACGCGAAATTAAAATGGGACATTGGTAGTAGTATTCGACAAGAATAAAAGAAGCAGGAGGAGTGTCCAGCGGAAAAGCAAACGCCAATCTCATTTTTAAGTGGCGCAACGAGATACGCCAGTCAAAGCGTTAATCGAGAATCCTGCCGGGACAGCTGGCAGTGACCTGGTGGTGGCCAAAGTGGAAAGAGCCAGTTAAAGGACGTCCTTGCCGCGACAACATAATCTCGGGAATCCAACGGGAGTAAAGTGTGGTGACGATGGGGTAAGATGGGCGGAAGTTGGTGTTAACGGAGGTGTGCAGCGAAGGTTGCAGAGGGTTCCAAATGTGCGGCGCTCTCGTGTCCGCGCTGTGTGTTATACATATGTAGTTACGAAGTATACGTGAGAGACATAGGCGTGACCGGCCCGAAAGTCTCATAACACTTGGAAACAGGTGGCGTACTCTCGTACTCTCGTCTTATTGCCTCGACTAGTTTGCGCCAGAGGCAGAGAGAAAGAGAAAGAGAGAGAGAGAGAGAGAGAGAGAATGAGAGTGAGAGATAGATAGATACATAGAGAAAGAGGGAGAGAAATGGGAAGAAATAAACCAAATGAGGAAGAAAGAGAGAGACAAAGAGAGCGGGAGACAGTAGTCAATGTTCGTAAAAGTAAAGAAATAAAAGGCGAGAATGCGAGAGACGGAAAAGGCGCGCGACGAGCTGCTGGCATAACGGACAAACGAGGAAGGAAAAATTAATTCGATGTTAATCGAGAACTACGCAGCAAACGAAAGACGGGATGCACACAAGAGACATTTGACTTTGATCACTCCGGACGTCTCCCTCTCTTTCTCTGTCGTTCCTAAGCTGTAAGCTCGAATGTAAATCCCGCTGTAGGAAAAGATGTTACTACTGGAAGCTTTTAATTAGTAAAACATACCTAACAATCGATATCTGATTACCTGTGTAGCTTTGTAAGTAATACAGGAATGTAATTTAAGGAAGTAATGTAAGGAAGTAATTTAAAATTTTGAAATGTTTACATTTATACGTTCCATACATGCTGTCGTGTTTGCGACAAACGTAACGTTGTGTGGAGTTTCGTCACGAGAGTTTTTCATGTTTGAGTGTTAATTACGTAAAAAAATGCCAGGCAAGTATTTTGTAGAACAAGTATTCGTTTGCATCGCTGGTGTAAAAAAAATAAAGGTATAGAAGAATATGCAATGTTTACCGTGGAACTTTGTTTATCTATATGATCATCGCTCGCTACTTGGCAGCCTTTTGGTAAGGTTTTTTTGCCAAGAAATCGAAAGATAACGAAATTAAATCGATAAACCGATACATATAAATGTAAAGTGTCGTTGCATTGTTATGACGAACACATGCCGGCACTAATACGTCTTTGATCACTTATTGTTAGATTTAGTAGAACAACACCTATGTACGATCAGCCGTCGAATCAGGCATCTATAGTAAAGCGCCTTTTCGCGCACAAATCAGTTTCAGTTGCGACACCGTGCGTTTGTGATAGCTTCGCTATCTGAAAGTTCTCATTTATTATACCTATACTTTCAAACGGAATTTTTCATAAACGCACCGATGCCAGGGTGACTGAAAACTAATTCGCGTGCGAAAAGTATGTCTGCGACTGCGAATAACTGTGCCCTATTCGACAAAGCGACCTCGCAGCTTGTCACTTTACGCGTTGCATTTCGCCTTCATTTTCGTGTTTTGTTTGTAACGAAATAGAGTCATAAAGGCCAAATGTAAAACGCAACGCGACAGACTGTAAAATCATTCGTGAAATGCCAGGTTGATCTAGGTGAGAAAAAAAAAACAAAATGATAACAATAATTATTTTGTCACTTGCTGCGAAAACTGTACCAAAGACATATCACAACGGTATGATTGAAAAATGCAAAAGAATAAATATATCGATCCCGTATTTCTATATATATACGTAACACGCGTCGTCAAATAAAATTAACAATACCATATATATATCTCTCTCGTGGTCCGCAAACACAAGTACATCCAAGGAGGTCATGCCACGAATGAACGAAACGCGAGGCAGGCAATAATCATTCCGATTTTCAGGGGATTTCAGGCCAAATAAAAGCAGTAGGGTACAACGGCACAGCATGCGAGAATTATAGCGAGACATGATGAACGAGGACGACGTGATGCGTCAAAAGTAAGTCGTCTCTTGCGCGCGTTCCTTTGTGCGAACTACTGATATACACATAAGCATGCAGGTTGCACCATCTGGCACTGCATGCAAACGCATTTACGAAAGTACATATGCTCTACCGGTCGGAAGGAAGCGTCGCGCAGCGAGTGCTATGAGACGTTGGACCGTTGGCTGTCCCGCCTCGAGTGTGTCACACCTGCTACTACTTGAACACCGCCGACGTCGCAGGACAATTCTTTCGCCAGCGCGCGTCGAAAGCGCGCGCTGAGTACGAGATTTCTTCGCGCCTCGCCGCGGCCGTTCCCCCGGCCCCCGGCCCCCGGCACACTCGTCGTCCAGCCATCCGCAGACACCCTGGATGATTCGATTAAAAGCGACCGCGACGGTGATAATTCGATCACTGTTATTCACCGAAAATATTTCGCTCCTCCGGGCGGGGATCGATCGACGTGTCGATACCACAACAACGATGTTGTCGGCTCTCACGCCGGCAAGTTCGATAATTTCCAACCTTTTGCCCCGGCTCGCACTTGGGAGCAACTTTGATTAATGATACTGCCGCGGCAAACTCACTTCGCGTCACTTTTCTCGTGCGTTACTTCCTATCCACCGTACACTATACGTCGTTATTAGGAAGCCGCATTATCGAGGCGCGAATAACGTGCCCGTATACCGAATAAAGGCACAGAGATGCGTTTAGTGAAAATACGGATTTCGCTATCGATCATTTTGTTTTGATAAGCATCCAATATAATAATAATATATCCATTTTATTGTTATATTTATATATCCATTTTATTTGATAAACATCTCTCGATGGTGTATACCTCGCGTATATTCGATTTATGTGAGACGGAAAGAGATCAGATGTATCAAGGAGAAAATGTACGGACACAGCAAAACGTATAGCGATTGAACACCGACCGCGCGCATTAAATTTCTTTCCGCGAAATAATTGTGTAAACCAATTTCACGCAAGACCACGCAATCAATCAGCGAACGGCTCCGCAAACACAACTTAATTAATTACCTTTCACTTTGCCGTTGTATCAATAGCTCCCACAGATTTGTTCCGCAACAGAAATCAATGATTATGCACGATATATTAAGAGAAATTTCATTAGTACGCTCGCCAAATTACGGCCGCCGATAAAGGTAAAACTTTCATTACAGGCACGTAGTAATTAATCTATTAATTAGTTAACCTTGACTCGCGTGTGTGCGTGCACGTACGCGAGCGCGAGCGCGTGCGCGCGCGGGGGGTGTGTTTGCAAGCGCATAAAATTCGCCGGTCATTAACGTATGCAAGTTTGCACGCCGCCGTTATGAAAATGCACGGTTTCCTCGCACATTTTTCACACGAGATGCTCCGATAAGTTATGTGAAAAATGGCAGGCGGCCACACACACAAAAATAGAAGTAAGAATCGCGTTGGACGCGCCCTTGACGACATGGTCGTCACGCGATGTCTTTGCTCGTCGACCGTGCAAAATGAGTTTAGACGTTCTAAAGGGCGTCGACCGCGACGCGTAATTTTCATATATCCGTCGTTTTCCCACAACACCCATCCGTCCAGGCGTTTTCGTGATCGCGGCGCGATCGAACGTATCCGACGGCGATCTACCACGAGGCATTCGCGGGTCTCCGCTGTTGGCGCATCGCCAGCTACAACAATAATCGGCGGAAGGGGGCGTAGAGTTAATTTCACGTTTGGCTAAGTACTTTCCTGAATTTTTCCTCAAACACTCGGGGCTCACGCTCGCGTTAGCCCGTGAGGGGGTGCGTACGTATATATAAAGTACGTCGAACATAATCCTGCAGACGAGTGAACTTCGCGGCCGCCACGATGAGCCACGGATAGCTGCCCTTCGTTTTCAGGAAGGTTAAACCGCCGAGAGGTTTGCGTTCCTCTTTATCCTTCTTTACCCCGTCACGCCCCCGAGTTCCGCGCCACTTGAACTCGACCGTTTCTAATCCCAACTCGTATCTACGGCTATCATTTTATCTCGATTCAGTTTATTCCACTCGCGCGCTGCCAAATGGCAAAGTTTTTCGATTTAAGTGGAGTACACCGATATATATGCCCCGAGCATGCGGATGGAACGCGAGGATGAGATGTGGCGAGAAAGCCGGAAATGGAAAACGGCACTAGCTGTTCTGTCATAAGGGATTCTTGTCCCGGAGAACCCCATCCCGAATGTCCTTTCAGTCATAAATATTAAAAACGAGGAGAAGGAATGGCGACTGCTCTGTAATGACGGGACAATAATTATTTTACGTGTCTGCAATAAGGCGAACGAAATGTTTGTTTGGTTAATAATTAATTCGTCATGTTATGCCAGTCCGGCGTGCGTTTCATCGCGTACGTCGCGGGTTTATTTTATGTGTTATATTCGTTATGATGCGTGCATGTAAAATGCATACAATGACCGGCGCGAATGGTAATCTGAAATTCGTCAACCATATCCGCATAAATACATCTGCAATTGAAACTCTTTATTCAACGGATTCGAATGACTTCGAATATATCATTTAACGTTTATAAACGAGCCTCGTTTCATTTGTAATACGATATCGCGAACTAAAAACGAGCGTTTCACTCTCACGTCACGGTTATCCGAAATCACTGTTCTCTCGTAACGAGCACATTAGCACAGAATTACCATTGTCGAAATTATTGCGCTGATTGTAAATGGACAAATTTCATAAATATCGATTATATAACGGCAAACCGCCACCATCTCGACGTCTAATCGATCAACCCGCCTGCGCCTGTAGACGAGAGAAACGACCGAACGAATCTTTCTTTTCGAGACTTTACTTTGAAGGCTGTACTTGAAGAACTTTGAGAGAGAGAGAACTTTAAGAGCAATTTATTTTTATACTCTTTAACAAACTGACAAAGACTGTGTTGCGGGTATGTCGATCGGATTTAACGCTAAACCTACTGTAAGATTCTCATACATAATAGATGGATTTTAAAAATTAAATAATCATATTAATGCAAAATATGTGATACGAACCCAAGCGAGATTACATTTGAATGGTACAAAGCATATTGTTCCACTCGTTCTTTTTTTTTATTCCCCGTACGAATAAATGATTAATTAGAATTTTCACAAAAGCTTGTTTGCCTCGTGCGCGAAAACGGCCATTGTTGCAACCGCGTTCGCGTAGTTTCGTCCGACTGATTCTCGTAGTTTCGTCCGACTGGCTCGCGTAGTTTTTGTCTTAAATTGATAAACACACACGTTTTACCGTCGGGACAGCGCACGCAACCACAATCACGGCTTAATTGAAGTGACAGGCGATTCTTTTTCGCGACGACCTCGACGGACTTAAACGACAGCGACCTGAAACAACCGGCTGACGTGGGGCACATAAATCTAGGGTTAATAGTAACTTATCGTAAATCCTTCACAGTCTGATTTACGCGGCTTTTACGGCTAACTTCCCCCGCGGGGAATCATTTTCTTGTGTTGCGTGTCCTATTTTATCATTATAACTGCCGAAATATTCGGGAATATTATATTTTTATTTAATTATATTTTCCACGTGATTAGGTGTATTCGTCGTAATATCAAACTCGCACGATACTTCCGCGACACAAAAGCCCTCTACGCGCGACAAGACACATAAAAATAATCTCTTCCGAACAAGACTCATGGAAGCAATAAACGCGACAAATGTTTCCCGGTAACCTGCTCGACTATTTTAGTAACGCGCCTAACAAATACAGGGACAATGAAAAACAATATTGACTATGAAAACAGCGTGTTATTCTTGTCCCGAAAAGTTTATCCGCGCGCGCTGCCCTTCGAAAACAAAACCGAGAATCGTATGCGGAATCTACCGTGTGCTATCGTAAAGCGGAGGGCGCATGTGCAAATGTCGCGCTGTTGGCTGAGCAAATGTCATTAGACACGGCGATTGTCACTGCCCCTTAATCGCGCCAAGTACGACTTTCCACGGGAAATCAGTTGTTCGTCGCTCCGAGCGACGAGAGATAAAAGCGAATCCGTACAGAACTGGAGGAAACCTCCTCCTCCTCCTCCCCCTTTTCTCCCTGCCGCGATGTTGTAAAGAACGATCGAACGCACGAACTCGCAACTGAAATAAGCTGTCGTAAAGTTTACGATCGTTTTGCGCCATCGTGCACGAACGCTTTGTTCCCTTGCTTTACTGTCAATGATTTAACGATAATTTTATCCCGGAAAATCGCACGTTCCGCTCATTCTTATCTCATGAAAGCAGACCGTTCGTTAAATTGACTTTTTATTGATTTTTTATCCGAATCAATAACGATGGGCGCGGATTTCTTAAGCGACGGACGCAGAGTTATATCTAAGATCGATTGTTCGACGGCGATTATTCCATTTCATTAGTCAACCATTTCAGTTTGATACGACAATTCCGTTATTACGAATAATTTAAACGTTTGTTTAAATGATACGACAATTCCGTTATTAAGAATCATTTAAACGTTTGTTTAAATGATTCGTAATAACGGAATTGTCGTATCAAACTGACTCGTAAGTTCCGAGCGATTAGCCAAAATTACATTAGACGCGTCTTGCTAATAGTTTCATTTAAACTAATTTCAGTTTTAAGTTTATTTTGAATATTACTTTAATATTTACGGGACAGTTATCAAAATGCGCATTTTCAACGCTAATTATTAAACATTTCAAATATGCCATTAATATTTGTAACAAACGTGGAATAAATATTTCGGGAGCGTTATCTATATCTTTTGTACAAACAGGGCTACCCAACTAATGACCAAATATCCAGAATTAGTGTGACACAAATTTTACAAACGTCCATCGATTTTACATGCCGGCGCTATCGAAATCCAGTTATCCGTGAACAGCCAATTAATTACGTAGAATATTGTATAATACATTTGGGCCATTTTATCGTATCGTAATAACGCATACGGTATAATACGTTGAAGTGAATAAAGTTGTCGGGAAATAACCGAAGACTGAAAGGCTGGTTGAACCAGAGAAATATAAATTCATTTTTCATGCTTTCCAACAGTGCTACAGGGGTTGTCCCAAAAAAACATTTCGGAGATATTATGGAATTTAATACTGTTTGTCTTTCGTGTTTCAACGTTCGCGCCGCTCCCGGTCGAAACTCATTGTCAGTGACAAAATCAACTTGCGCCGACGATTACCTGCGTTGAATATTCGATTACTTGCGGTTACCTCAATCGTTATCTTCGGCATAGCTGTTTCCGATACTTCCCGGGAAGCGTTTTCGCCCGTTTTTTCAAGCGACGGGAATAACGTTCCCAGCGTTGCAGAGCGCAAAAATACACGCTCTTGTCCTCGACCTCGTTTCATCTCTGACATGGTAGGCCTCAACGAGGCGACGTTGAGCTCCCGGTCCTCCGTCGCTCTTCGCATAATTAAGGCCGTTGGCCGCGAGGTCGTCGAGGCGAAACGCCCTCGTTCACCTTACCCGCGCCCAGCCACTCACGGCCCCTTTCTGTCCGCAGATGGGGCACGATTAATCTTAATTTTCGTCAAGTTATAATCTTTAATTAAATCACCATTGATCCGCAAGTGCCAGGACTTGCCAATCAGGAACTTCGTCAGCGACGAGGGTGGCGGAGCGCAGGGCAGGCGAGGGTTTTGAAAAAAAAAAATATATATATATATATCCGAGAGCGCATACAATCCGGCGAATCAATTTTCTGGGTAATAGGGACGGCGCGGATGGGATCTGATTATCAATTTACGGATATAAATAACGGGCGGGCGGCGTTGAAAGGTCATTTTACGAGCAAAACTCTCTCGTCGGCCAGAGAGGATATTCGAAGAGTATCGGGCACCTGCAAATTATTTTCACTTTAATCGTTCAAGAGGTGATCGATTTATACGACGTGCGGTTTCTTCACGGTTGTCTAGATTGGGCAACCGCTCGAAGCCTTCTAATCGGCCCATCCGAGTCGAGCAGTGTTATTCCCACCTCGTCGATAAATAATTGCTCGTGCTAACAGCGCACCCATTATTGGATGAAGATTGAAATTAAGCACGAGGAACCGGGTATTAGTCGTATCTCGAAACAAAACACCAAAACTGTCTTAATTAAGGGTCAAATCGCTAGATCGGTTTTCCTGTTTTCGACGATCAAATTGAGGACATAATTTAAGGGGATTCGAGCAATCAGCGCGCAGCCGTGAATGTTCGCGGAAACACCAGCGTCAGAGAATCATTATGACGTATAATTTCTCTCAGGCGCGGTCTAATCGCGGTAGACCAAGCGGGGACTAGACACGAGGTTGAGGGGAGTAAGGAGAAAGAAAAAGAGTAAAATGGAAGGAAAACTCGGGGAGAGAAGGGAGAGAAGGGTCACCGGTGTGTAAGACGAGTAGAGAGCATACCTCGAGCAAGTAACAGTGCAGGAAGTAGCGAAGGGACCGTGAAATCTAGAGGGACGCCTTTTCGATCGGTCGCTGAGTGGTCCTCGAGAGGAACTGTATCCGAGGGCGTGCTCATGGCTTTCTTCACTTCTTTTTTTTTTTTTTTACAGAAAACAACGCTTCGGAAGCGTTGGTGATTCAATTCTCAACGGTCCACTTGTGTCGTTGTATCGATCAAGAAAAATTAATTCTCTTCTTTTCAAGTTAAAGCTTCCCGTTTAAACATTTTTATGGAAACTACATTACGATTCATTCATCTTCGATTGTGATTACGTACGTAACGGTCATAAGTCAACGCTCCGTGTCAATTGATTATCGAATCGATAATTCTTATATGTATATATCTATAGTTGTTGAAAATATCGACGACTTTGATGAAAAATATTATATTTGTATGCGTAATCGCATTTTTGCACGTTTTCAGATACAACCGTTTTCCGGTTATTTTCATCAGTAGAATGACTTCGAAAAATATTGCAACTTTAATCCTCATAGTTTTATATTTATTTAATTTATAATTCGTTTCCGTTGTAATGTACAAACAAAAAACTATTCAGAGAAAAGAACTATTGTACAAATACTTTCCATATATTCCCGTCGTTATAGGTATGTAATAATTGAAACGAAACAACATTGTCAGGCATAAATTGAAAAATTTACCGTCAATATAAATGTATTAACTTGACGAGCTAGGTTGTCACCGCACGCGCAAGATCGTGATATCTTCGCCATCGTTGTCAAAGGTAAGAAGAGTTCCAGGTTTGGCGCGAGCGACGACGCATTGACTCACCTACGGTGAACGCGAACGCGATATCCTTGCGGTGAAACGATATTCCGATTCAAAGGCCGGATCTCACGTTGCCGAGGCCGGTGTAGGTACGCCTCGCGCTCCTCGACGCAAGAAACGGAAGCGCGGAACACAGGCAGAACGTAAGCGTAAGCGAGCGGCACGAAGCTAACACCTAATCCAACATTCTCTGTCTAAAAGCGTCCGCGGCCGTCTTTACCACCGGATACCGCGCCGAGAAGGGATCGTAATTAAGGCCAGCTCGAACGTGCCGCGAACGGTACGATGAAAATCTCGTTCCCTCCCTCCCTTCCCCCCCCTCTGCCCCGCTCTAACTAACTCGATTAAGCGGTTACCTCCACGACGAGGGGGATAAATCTTGAAAATTCATCGCGCGCCCGAGTCCAGTCACGTCGCCGCCGGCTCTGTATCGCCGATCTATGCGTTCTCACGGGGTTGTGTCTAATTTAATCGCGCCCCGCGCTATTCCTGAAGAAACTTGTGCCGCACGCGCGTTGATAACACCGAGGCTTCTTCTAGGCTTGCTCGCGCAGATGAAGAGCTATGGGCAGATACGCGGAAAATTGTAATCGATTCCTTTCGCGATATGTCCATCAAATTAATCCGACTTATACGACACGATTTATCGTAAAATGACATCGCACAAACCGCTCGAATCTCGTATTATTCCGCCGTCCAAATAAGATTTACAAAATAAGCTCTCGTACTTATAGTAATCACGTTCAGGGTAATAACGTGCTACAATTCATTCGATTTTATCTCAACTCCGCCGCGACATTGTATAAAAGCTGATTGGACCCGCTATTGTTTTTCCTCCGCGCGATACGATATTAACACTCCCCTGTGCACGATTCGACTGCCAATTTAAATAAAGGCCGGGAACACAGCGGGTATGTAAATTTAATAAAAGTTCCCTCCGCAGGTGGCAGAAGTTAGAGGTGCGATATTATCGACAAATCCGAGTCCCTGAAGCGACTGCATAATGGATATTTGTCCCGAAAGCTTTATCGTTTCAAAAAGCTCTCCGCTCGCTTCGCGGTGGCAACCCTTCGCTGTATATATTCGCGCGACTTGCGACAGAAAAAATTAAGTGCTAAACGTCGTTGCAAAAAAGAAGCGGGATATACGCGATACAAAAATACTTAAAAACACATTAAGGCCGCGCAAAATAACGCCCGCGACGTGGCAATTTTATCCTTATAGAAGTATCCTTATAGCCAAACTAATCGCGTTATCAGCTATATTATTATAGGATTAATGAGTCTCCATGAGAAAAACATAAATAACATTTAATGAAAGAAAGATAAGGGCGGCGAGACAGGAACACTATTATAGAGGTCATTTCGTCCTTAATGTGAAAAGTTTCAAACTCGTAACAGCAAAACGGAAACAGGCGGCGAAAAATATTTTAAATAGGAAACAATTTCGTTAAAAAAAAAAAGCAGAATACGGGCATATATTCTCTTTAACGATCTCCCGTGACGTTTTTATATGACAAGGTAAGTATTACGCTTTAAATTATTATTGCCTTATAAATTGCCTTTCTAGCAAAATGATTATTTAGCGTCTATTCCATTCAATTAATCGAAAGACATTCTACGAAGACTATAAATATTTCTTGAATCGGAACGGACGAATCACTATAAATTTTCGACGAATTCACGCTTACGTAAAGGCGATCGAAAATGTCGGTCGCTCGCGCCAGGTCAGGTACCTCGTGGAAATATCGCTGGCGAAATGCGGCGATTACATCGAGGACCATTATTCCGGTCCGGTTCAATGAGCGTGCTTCGAAAAAGGAAGAAACACCGATGTAAGAGAGCACCGAACAATGGACGATTAAATATTGAGTAAACGGGGTGTTCGATGGCGTCCAGCACGGCGCGGCGGCCCTGTTATTTATTCAGGCGCCACGGCGTATAATTCGTTTCGCGCGCGAGGGCAATGAGCGAAGGGATCAGGGAGGGCCGTGCCCGGACGATCCACGCTAGCTGTTCTGTGTATAATATAGAAATGGCTTAATTATACGACCGTGCGAGAGACGGAGAGAGTCCTGCGGGCATATCGGGAAACAGTTATAATTTGTCGATGGACGTAGAAACCTCGGTCGCGCCGCGGTCCGACAGATCGCGGTATGCCCGACGGACGAGCCCACGGCTGCAAATTCGTATAAATAGGTTGCGTTAGTAAATAGGTTGCCGTGTATGCGGGTCTATCCTTTACCCCTTTACCCCGGATATGTTTACCGGCGTCTGTCGATACCCCCCCCCCCACGCTAGATCGCAGCCGCGCGCCAAGTCGTTGATGAGAAATTAATAAATCAAAACCGATTCGACCGCGGCGAAATTCCGAGCGTAAAAGCACTGTCCAATCACCGCCGGGTTTATTACCATATAGCTTTAGTATTCTCTCTCTCTCTCTCTCTCTCTCTCTCTCTCTCTCTCGTAATTGCGTGCTGTTACATTTTTCTTCTTACAACTCTTTTTATCCCGTTGGGTCCTCACCTGCGACGTTCGCGTGGAACGATCCACGTTCTTGCGACGCGAGTGAAACGATTCTCGATGTCCCCGATCGATCGTAGACTCGGTATTTTTACGTAAACACCAGTCTACACGAGAAGATCGAAAGGGGGAAAAGGGGAGGAGGAGAACGGAATGACGGTGTGGTGTCAGTGGAGGCGGAAGGTGTCGGTACTTAGGATATATACGAGAACTGGAACGAAAGAACCCTTCCTCTCCTACGCCTTCCTGCCGAAGGCTCCAACCCACCTGACCCGTGACACGCGAACCTCTCGAATCCTGGCTCGATCGATATCCACTGCGCCAGGCCAGTTCTCCGAGAGGGAACTCGGTCGACCGACCTGCCGGATATCTCGTCACGACCGTGGAAAAAAAATCTAAACGCAAAGAGAGGCACCGGCGCACCGCGCGTCGGGCACTCGCGCTCCAGCCGACCGGGCGGGGCGGACGAGTAGAACGGAGTTACGGTAACGAGTCTAGATATATGGACTTTGTACGGCCAATTTCCGGAAAATTTTTCCCCTTGAATCGTTAAGCGTGGAATCGATTTTTTTCGAGCAAAGTGGACGACGCGACGAAACGAGTCCGAGCGCGCACGTACGCGCGCCGCAGTCATGAGATTTTTGCGCCGGTCCGGGTCGATGAATCGCGCGCGCATTGTCCAGCGAATAATCACAGATTATATTCACGTTGACCCGTTTAAGCGCACGCGATGGAAAAGGACATTCGATATCGCTTCTTTCGGCATTTAACCCAGATTTTCGTGCACCCACTCTGTTTGTCAAGTACTTTGAAGGGTCGCGTGGACGGTTTTTGGTACCCTCGCTATAAACGGATTAAAAGGAAATCGTTTGTAATGACCGTTGATTTATTATCCACTTCGATTTATATTATCCACTCAACGACATCCGCGTGTTAGTATGTGCCGTTTTTTAAAAATTAAAATTAATAAATCAAACATATTTAGCTCTCTTTCAAAATCCTTTCAGAAAAATAAAAATCTATATCATTTATAAGTGTTTGCTTCTTGACGACAATAGATATAAATAAATTAGTTTTCCAATAAAGATTTTTCGATCGTGAATAAACTGAATAAAAAATACTTTTCGTGAAAAGCTGCTTGATATTTTACAGAAATTTATTTATACACTTTTTTATTTGCGGCCACTGATCGAGACTTCGCTAATATTCGCGATGAATAAGTATTAGCGCCGCGTTTTTATCAACGAATCTTAACATTTGGCAGAACGGCAGAACGCATGGGAATGGAAATTAAATCTAGTCTGGCTCTCGAGAACAAACGGCCGGGATTGAAACGACAGTTAACCATCGTTGCGAACACACAGGATTCGCCGAGGGGCATTCGAATTCACATTCGCAGGATATTTACTCGGACTTCCGACCATAATTAAACAGTCGCCATAGAGAGCGCATACTTGATGCGGTTCTCCGAAACGGTAATGCAATACATTCGCGATATAAATGCCTAAATGGCAACGTCCGCTTTTTGATCGTACCGACCAGGGCTTGTTGGTCCACCGGTCGATCGCGTGAATAATGCACGTGCTACGTGCTTATTGACAGACGAACTTTCCCGGCTTCGAGGCATCAAACTCCGCCGGATGAATAAGAAATGCCAGCGCGATCGGTAGACGCGCGCCGGAGTCGAGCGATAGCGCCAATTACGCGACAGCCCGGGATGATCAAAGGAAAAAATCCATCTCGGCATCCGTCACACGGCGCACGCGTCACGCACAATTTATCTTCATCCCTCGCCTTCGCTGGGAAATACTTACTCGGCAAATATTTACACGAGCGAAGAGCCGCGCGCAAATCCGCGAGTGCGCGCGCTGGCGCACGTCATTTTGATATATAAATTTGTAAAATGTCGTTGCGTCGACATTTTACAAACTTCAGCTGAAGCTTCGCGAGGTGCTCCCGGCAATGGTTGGGTTCATACGGCGAGAGTACATCTTTCTGTACTCTCATTCGCAGGTAAACAGTTTATCGTATATGCACTCACTCAGTGCCCATCTCTCGCAAACGTAAACAACATTTATGTCTGTTAAACGGGCTGCTTTCGCGAGCTCATTAATGAAACGAATAATTTCCGCGATCGAGTCACGAAACGATTCGGAGGCGAATACGCGAATATGCGGTCGGCGACGGATCCGCCGCGTTCGCGATTTTTCCCGCAATATCTCCCAAACGCCAGGCCGAAGCACGAAAAATCCAGAAGCTTTTGTCGCGTCACGTACACGCGAGTAGTCGCCTTCTCGTTGAAAAAAGCTCGTCTTTGACGACAAACATCGCATCGAAAGCTTTTACTCGCGGTCGATGTTTGCGCATCCGCGTGTGTACACACGGATGGGTATATAATACATGGAATAAAATATGGTTTATATACGTATCGGGGGGGGGGGGGGGGGTACACGCGCACGCATATACTCCCGCGCGCGCGTGCTCGTTTATTTGCGCGCGTCTCCGCGTATGACGCGTTATATCCGCGGTATCGGTCGTATGACAGGACTATCGTGTAAGTGTAAGAAATGGAAGAAATTTATCGTTCGCCCAAGAGCGAAAGGAAAATAACGAATCTTGTAAAAATAGGGGTAAAATAGAGAGCCTTGGTAACGGAAAGTAACGAACTTTTTTACTTATTCATACATAAAACGATTCTTCTCGCACGATACTTCGTTGAGGCGTCAAAATTATTCTCGAAGAAGACACTGAGGTGAAATTATGAAAATAAAAAGTATATAAAATTGACGTAAAACACAAGTTGGGTAATCTTTTCACTTAATAATTTAAATGTACGTGCGTGTGGGACCTATGTTGCAGATCGACATAATTAAATTTGAAGTTATGATTTAAGAAATACTGTCTATCCTCGTCCAATCAATCTACTCATAAAAACCAGCTTATTGAAAGAATCTTATTAAAAGAAGTTTTAGCAGGAAAAGTTCATAACTTCTACGAAGATTGATTAATTCTCCGATACCCTTTTTATCAATGATTCAAGATACATCAGGGCAATATTAATTTCTTGGAATAAAGTTTACCCGTTAAACAAAACTATAATATCATTAGTTAGATGATTAAGCGGATCGCGCGCATCATTTATCGCGCGAAATAGATTCATCGATCTCGATATCTGTCACATACGAAAAACAATCAGATAAAATCTTCGATCGCGATATATGAATACATCTACAATATATAAATAATAATACACACCTAGCAAAGTTCAATCAGCTTTGTAATAAAGATACAAAAGATTTTAAATGTTACTTGTCCAAAAGTATTTTTGCTGCCAATTATCGTAGAGAATTAATGTTGAAGATAGATTAATAATCTTGAGGATAAGATTAATATTGAAGAAAAAGGGACCAAGATGTACGCGATACGTCGAACGTTAACGAAAGACTATCGAGAATCCAGAAAATGTAAGCTCGCGAAATAGCAAACGCAGAGTGCAACGGTCTAGCCTGACTTGGTATAGGTGACCGATAACTGCACGGTTTATCCTATGATCCGATCGACCACTACCGAAAGAGAAGCTCGAGAGGCGTTGCTGCGGTACTTCGCGAAGTTCTCGCCACGGTCCGGTCGTCCAGAATTTACCGCTGACGCCGATGTCCGTACCGTCCGCGAGAAATACCGTTTACGCCCCCTTTTTCGTTCGATCGTCCTCGACGAATGGCTACACGTCCGCCGTAGGGACAAACGATTTCCACAGCGCGAAAAAGAGCGGAACAAGAGACTGGAGGAGGGTGGTATGACGCGCCGGCTGTGGGGGGAGGGGACGAGAAAAGGCGCCGCGAAAGCGGGACAACGGGTCAGAAAGACCGAGAGAAAGAGAGAAAGAAATGTGGGACGCCCGATATACAGGAGAGAGAGAGAGAGAGAGAGAGAAATGGTGGTGCGGTGACGGCGGTGGGGTAGCACGACTAGCACGGCGTTGGAGAAACTGGCGAGTAAGGGTGAAAGAGGAAGAGAAGGATTTCCCTCTGCGGGAGGAGTGGCTGTTGCGGGAAGGGAAAAACGTATGACTCCTGCGTGTGACACACGGATTTCTGCACGCCAATAACAATATTTATGAAACGCACCGATGTGCGCCGCACGCCCGGTACTTGTCGTCTTGCTGATAAAGTATCTATTGGTCTTTCTTCCTCTCGAAAGAATGTCACATCGTATATAAGATTCATTCGATTCATTCCGAGCGCGAACGAACGGCAGAAAATCTTTCTGTAATTAATCTAGCAGCAATAATGTGGAATTAAACTCGATTTGGTATTAAATCCGATTAACATCGGATACGAGAGACCAATAATAAATATTTAAAAAAATAAAAAATTAAAAATTTTCGTGTAACTACGCAATTTATTTTTATATCATTTTTATGAAAAACATACCCATACAGAACTTAAATAATATTATTTTATTGGTCAAAATATACTTTCTGCAAATAAAATGTTTTATTGCTAAATTTGCTTGTTACGAAAAATAGTACAAAAATTTTTATAAAAATCAGTAACTAACAAAATGCATTTCTATATTGGTTTTATCATTAGATTTTAATGTTCAAATTCAATATTTTATCATCATTTAATTCAACAAAAATCGATAAGCAAGTTGTAAATCAAATTAAATTCACAGACATCTTAAATATCGCATATTTATCTCGTTGATGAAATATCTACTCTGACTCTTCTAAAATAACATAATGTTATAAAATAATTAATTTTATTTATAATAAAGAAATAAATAATTTATAAGTTGCCTTCAATGTTAGAAATTACTGATTAAGATAAGATATTGAATGAAATAAAACTATCATTTTACTAATAAGTTGTTCACTTTACATTTTGAAAGAAAATATTGTTACGTGTAGTTATTTAATTTGTTTTAAACAAGGAAATATCTTTGTAAGTATTTGTATTTTGCTAAAAAACACGCTGCCACTTCCAGCTACAAAAAAATGGTTATTGAACAATATTAATTAACTACATTTAAAGCGATGGGTAGCTTAAATGGCAAATAATGGAGCTTATTCCATAGGTATCGTTTATGAAGCAAACACCGCGAGCCGCATTATCACAATCAAACGTTAATTAACGGATGTTGTTCAACGTAATACAAACTATTGTGTACCGTCTGTAGACTAAAGTAGGGAGGTTTAATTGTATAATAGCTCGTATACACACATATACTGACTAAATCATTTAAAGGGTTTCGAACTAACATTTTCAAAGGCACGAGCAGTACCGAAAAGGAAGATAGTAACGCAACGTAATGATAGGAAATATTTTACCGGCAAATTATCGTACGGATCGTAATATACCCGATCGAAACCGGTCGTTTCGATACATTAAAACAGGAAATGTAGTTTCCCCGCTATTCAATCGTGTAATAAATGCAGTACTTCTTCATAATACGTGTAATAAATGCAGTATTTCTATCATACGTCTTGGATCTTTCGATCGACCGGTAGCTTGTTACAGGCGACGCGGCACGTTCCTTATATAAAAGACATTGATTCAGCGCCGCGTACTCGGCTACTCGTTTCCTACCATCACGGACGCACAAACTAGTCCTTAGCCGTGTCATCCCTAGAGAGAAATGAATAAAAACAGGTTCGACTAGTTCGAGGGCCTTCGTGTGTGTTAACCCTTCCCGCGCAATTACAATCACGCGCGTTCCTACCGTAGCAATTCACCATTCCAAGAATGCAATACTTGTCCAGCGCGTTCCGAGTATCAAATATCGTTGCTCGTTAACGTGAATATAATGAGATGAGAGTCTTTCGTCTTTAAAACTATGCGAGCAATATCACGTTGCGCGTTATCCGCTTTAACTCACTAGAGGTGACAACAAAGTCGCGCGAGAGGAGACTGTGTCCCTGTCTCTTTCTCTCTCTTTCTCTTCCCTCTGCACACTGGATAATTATCCCTCGCTAGATCGTATGATTATCGATTGCGCTGCATGCACTACACAAGAAGCCATCCACACGCCTGCGGCGTTTCAGGAACAAACCGGCGACGGCTCGCAGCATCACTGAAGGTCGAAGACACTATCGATGAACGAGATTAAAGGGGAGGTCAGGTGCACGGAACACGCAAGGTGTTGAAAGGGACGCGAAGCATAAAAACCACAGATCTAAGAGAAAAAAACAGCACTCTCTCTCTCTCTCGGGCCGCCCCTAATAAAGAGCAGCCCGACATTTAGAAACACACGTTATTAATTGGCGGAAATTAATCAAACGTGCCGCCTCACTCATTAACGATAGAATAGAATGGAAGTCTTGTAAGAAAGGCTATGTATAAGCGCTAAAAATAAAAGTTTTATATAAAAGTTGCTCAGCTACGTGTATGTACTCTCTTTAACGGTATTCCATTTGTTTGCATCGTAACGTAATAATTAACAAAGTATAATGTAACGTTATTTAAATAAAACTAAATAAAACTCTTATTTAAAAAAAAATATTTTTACGGCTCGAGATAAGCTATACAAAAAAACATAGAAACCCCGATATTCCTGCGAAACGGGTCGATGGGAAAAACAGAAATGTCTCTATTTATACATCGCGACATTCGGGTGGAAAAAATAAAACAATGCCGCATATCAAAGAGCAAAAAAATATATTTCAAACGGATTCTTAGAGCGATGTAGACCACGAGCGATTTTTAATCCGCGTCCGTATTGTACATTTTTATTGTGGCGATCGGATGATCAAAGCATATATATGAAATGCTCTTCGTTAAAATAAAACGTTAAAATAAAACTGCGCAATTGCTGCCGGCTCTGTACAATTTTAAAATACGCTAGCACAAATGTGGTATACGTTTACCATCTGGCTTGCAAAAATTCGAATCCGTAGAAATTTGAGTTTCAAGTAGACCCAGTTATTTACCAATCACACATATCGCGTATACGCCGATATATGCAAGTGAACAATTTCGAGTGCGCAGCATATAGAAATTCCGAGCAATAAAATGACATTCAATTTCGAGTCGAATTTGCGAAATTACACCACTGCATACTCAATCACCTTAAAATTCAACCAAAAAACCTTCAACTATCGAATTCAAACCGAACGTTTTCAATTTATAGAAAGAGATTTTTTGTCTTATTTTATTTGTATAATGTTTATAAACGGGATTCAAACTCTTTATCCGCTTCGTTTGTGCCTCTCGTATTTACGAATTCGAACGACTATATTCCGGAATAATAAATTCGTAATTTCGAAATTACTGTTTGTTTCCGAACGCGATACGTGATAATGCTTATCCGATACTCATTGTCTCCGACGATGACGACGATAATAGATGCCGCCGGGAACCAAACCGCAATACCCTTTTACGGTCCGTACTCGCCCCGAGGCCGTGCTGGATACGCCCCTTAAAGCTTCGGAATCTTCGGTTTCGGGTCAATGCGATCTGGTCGATCTGGCATCAAGGTGGATTTCTCAGCAGACTTTTATTGATGAAAGTAACGCATCAGGAAAGAGAACGAGGGCCGCGGATTGGATACATATATATATGTATCCAATCGTGTATATATATATATATATATATATATATATATATATATATATATATATATATGTTTTCCGTACGTATCATTCACTTAGGATCCCAAAGCGTATCGCGGAACTAACGTACTTGACGTTCGTTAAGCCAGGAGCTGTCGATACGACCGATTTCTTGGATCCCCAAACAGGCTCCGGCCTTGGGAATAACGACAACGCCGAGAGACCAGGGAAGCCTCCGTCGGATGTTGAATTTCCAGCTCGCTACACGACAACTCCTCGCGTAGGTAAGGATTCGATTTAGATCGTGGCGCGCGACACTGGCAATCGTACATTTGAACGAAACGTGTCCAAAATTCAACCTCGCGGAGTTTCGCAAGCTCGCTCGATACGACGACGCAAAAATCATTCCGAGTGCCGAACTTTGCGCTCCGACCCACTTCGCATTAGAAACAAATCGGCAAAGTTTCGCAGGCAGGTAATTCACGGAAGATGTTCTTAGGGAGTCAAGCCCGGGCAGCTACAGAACTGGCGCGGACGCGGATCGAGAATTAAATCTTGAATACGCGGGCAGAATAAATGAAATGCGACGGAGTGACGTTTAATCTGCTAAATGAGTACGGCTGTGAGCTAAGCCTGACGAGACATTTCAATGTGTCATCGGCAGTAAACTGACGTTGATCGCGCCACATCCGATAGATTGATTTATCTCTGTTGCTAGGACATTGTTACGTTCGCGATTCCGAAGGCAAATGGATGCGTCGGCTGGCCGTCAATCTATTGTATAAAATGATTAATATAATTTATCGTGGAAATTCCAACGAGCCCCCGGTCATCGTGATACTTCTCGTAGTTCGCCCGGTTTGAGACGGGGATGTGTTTTAGCGTATGCGCAATTCACGTGGATGTTCGCGGTTAGTTCGGTGAAGGGCGACGTAAAGAGGAATTTAAAATTTAAATATTTGAAATATTCAAATACTGATATTTGAGATATTTTCTCGTTTTTATTTTTATTTTTATTATTATTATCTTTTTAAGAACAGAAACAAGAAATGCGCGAAACGTGACGTCGAAAGACCGCCAAGAGACTCCGAGTTCGTGTCGTCCTTGCTCTTTAAAATTTATTCAGTTATATTTGTGCTCGTACAAACGCCTCCTCGCAACACTGTTGACGGCGACGACAGCGATGAGCACGTCAACGGAAACGACGATAGTCGGCAAATGTTTCGTCGCGTGCACACGTTATGCGCTCGTGTATAGTACACCGAGCGCACATATACGTCTACGATAGTACGGTAAGTATAATACAGACACACGTCATGCCCGTACGCCTGCCAGAAATTTAATTAGACGTATACTTGAAACTGGCGCTGCGCTGCCTGTCGCGCACGATAGATTTTACTCGGTGCCGCCGACTGTCGAAGAAACTTGGTACGCCCACGGCATATCGCGCGCTCCGCTGCTTATAACGTTCTTTAATTAACGTGGGAGTATTTCGACTTTCGCCAGCTTCCCTCCGTATCGCGAATAAGGGCCACGGGCGAAGACTGCCCCGTGAACCGCCGGCGTAGTTCCTGCAACGTCGACGCGATGCAATGCGATGCATAAGTAGATCGGGAAGGGGAAAAAATAAGAGAACTCGCTACCTCGACGAGAAACTCAATGCCGTTTATTCCCCGAAACCTTTATAATGCGCCGAGCAGCAATGACGGAAAAGAAGTCGGAACTTTACTGCGAGATTCGAGGCGAAAGTTCGAGCGAATGTAAGGAGCCCTACGTGACTTGTATCCAGAAACGAGTAAATAAATAAATACGCCAGGAGAGTTATACGGTGCGGTCTAAATCAATTTTCGTAAAACATATATATATATATATATTTCCTAGTATATATTTATTAATATATAGGTATATATCGGAGCTATACATAAAACTAAATCCCCTTCTCGTAATACCACGTCGAATTCCATTGCTCGCTGTATTAATATTTGCTGTACTAATCACGTTATTGTTCAAAGCGGAATATACACGCTGACAATTGCTGAAATTCGATTGTCATCCTGTTAAATATCATCTCTCACGACGAGTAAACATAATGACTGAGCGATGATAAAGAAATCGATATTGCGACAAGGATAATTTTTAAACATGCAGCGAGTAAGACGGTCTCTATAATGGATAAATAAGAAATCAATAAAGATAAGTTTTCCGATCCACAGGCACGTCCTATCGATAAAAACACACGTTTCTATTACTCGTAACTATACGATTGCCTACCTCATTCATCATGAGTGCTTGCTTGTGCAGCGTGCAACCTGCATTTTCATGCAATTACACCGCCTCATCTGCTAAACGAAACGTCGGGCGTAATCGATTGATCAAAGGTCAGGTAACGGACGTTTCGTAAGATACATTGAAATGAGCCTAGCCTGGCTTCGTAGGTGGCATGTGTACCGCGATACGGTTGATTACCAAATTACGAGGCACCTGCGCCGTAGGTATATTGCTAACGTGACAATGCTACGAGACCGAGAACGCGTTATCCGATCGTAATCCAAGCCGCCTCCAAGCCGGTGGTCCGTGAATCGAATTTCTCAAGTGTCGGTGATCGGCTGAAACGAAATCGCGTATCCTTGGGAAATATCGCGAGCCGAGTCTCCGAGGAGCGATTACCCCGATCCGACGTAGAGAAAATCTTCGCGGAGCCGCGCACTATCCTTAATTGGATGCACCTTTCATGCGTTTCTCACGATCGTAAATGATGATGCGCGTTGAAATGTCGAATGATTGATTCTCCAAATAAGCAGGACACTCGCGATGCTTATTTAAAGGCCATACAAACGCGTGGGCGACATAGCTAGTACCTCTAAGCTAACAATGCTTATTTATCTTATTGTTAGTCTTGCATGAAGCACCTTTGAGGCATCACACTTCCTCCTTATCGAATATTCTGAAAGAGAAGTTTAAGACATATTCTCTGATCCTTTTCACGCATACGTAGAACAAAAGTAATCTTAACGTTTAGAAAAACTCGTGCTTTATTAGAGCAATTAGACAATACGCAATATTGTTGTAAAAAGTCAAAAATATCTTTAAATTTAAATAAATAAAATGATTAAGTAAACCGGTATATGTATATAATTACCAATATTGGATTACATATTTAAAGCACGACTCGCGAGATCTTTTAAATAGCGTACTTATCAAATGTGTATATACATACACGTGCGCGCGCTGACTGATCGGTAATAATTCATGTTGATTAATTAATCCGCGGTAATTCCTATTTTGCGCTGGAAAGCCTCACATACTGAATACACGCGGTATTAAATTCAAGAGGTGCCGTGTGTGCGAGAGGGAGAAATGAATTAATCTTTGCGAATCATATATCTGAGGGACACGCACCTCTCACTTTAGGAAAGGGATTCTCCTCGTCATTTTCTATTAATTCATTATCCGTCGCGCGTTTCAGTATTTCACGCGAAATCAGGCGTAACGAAAACCCGTTATCTCTCGAGCGGAGATGCCCTTCCATTTCGACAGTGGCAGGAATCGGCATGTCGGAGCGGACGTTGTCGCGTCGCATCGGGAGGGGGGTGAAGGGAAGGGGGAGGGGCCATCGATCGCGGGGGAGAGGTCCGCGTCGCGCGATTTATCGTCATCTTCGTCCCGATAAAGCGACAGAGTTCGTTACGCCGCGAAATTTCATCCCCGCGGGAATAAATTTCGACCTTTCGTCGACGGGGACGATCTTATCGGGGCTCTGCCGGCCGATCGGCGTGCCGCTAAATTATGAACCCCGACCGAACTGGCGTATACGAAGCTACCGATATTCTGCCGCCGCCGCCGCCGCCGCCACCGCTGTCGCCGCCGCGCGAGACCCGACAGCGCAGCGACAGCAGATAGAAAGCGGACGGGAAAAAACGAAAAAAAAAAACGGAAAAAAATAAAAAAAGAAAAAACCGGTGAAGGATTCGCCGTACTGTCCGACGTAGTTAAATATGTATGATAGAGAACCGGGGCCGACGGGGGACAGTTTTCACTTCTCTCGCCGAAAACTCTCTCGCTCGCGCCGATGCGCGGCCAAACGCGGCCGCGTAAAGGCAAACGCGTCCGTCACAATTTGGCATGCGAAATGTCCGGCTTCATATTTTGAGCGAGCGCCGTCATAACTAACTTAGTAATATTCGATCTAATCTGCGTTATAACAGAGGGAAAACGCATAGAACGCGCGCGCGCGCGGGGGAGGAATCTGTCAATAATTTCATCATAATTCCGCACGTCATTCCCCCAACAACGTTCCCACCAATAATGTTATCTAATACGTTACGTTAAATTCGCGTAATGCGCGTATCGCCATAACGTTTCGACGTGAAATTTCGTAGCGCCGAGCGTTACAACTATCGACGGCTGACAAGTGTAATGTAGAGAAGTAATTAAACCGGCCGTTTTGTTTTATTGGTTCCGTCCCCCTCCGTTGTTACCTAACCGAGAAGATCGGTCACGCGGGCTAATTGGACCAAAAATTAAGCTCAACTCCATCGATTAAAATTGTTCGTAACTCACGAGAGGACCGTGTAAACGTCGGTCGAGGGTAGTTGGAAAGACGTCTGATTAATAGTGAAACCCGTCCCACGCACGCCCCGGCCGGAGGGCCAACGCCGGGTTTTTGCCGGGCACGTCCATCCGTTCGTTCCCTCTCGGGAAGCTCTCACAACTATTGGGTCTCGTTAATTAAAAGTTACCTAATAAACTGTGCCGCGATTTCGTGGCGAGACGCGCGCCGGACCGTCGCGGACGCTCTTGCTCAAGAATCAAGCTCTTCTCTGACAATGAGTGATTCGCGAATTATAACTAAGATTAGTAAGATTAATTCAAACGCGATCGACGATGCAACTGCGGTTGATTTTTCAGCTCGCGGCTCAAAAATTGTGATTTGTTATTCGCGTTTTCGGGTTACTACGAATTAGACTTTGAAATTATTGAATTCTTCATCAACTAAAACATCAACTTTGCTTGACAAGAATCTATGCGTAACCTCGAATTCAGTTATGAAATGTGTTATTAAAAAGCAAAAGTTAAAACAATTTATCATGTTTCACAAACAACAGCTATATTGAAATGTCGATCATTAGACGTTAATGTCCTCGCTGATTGCTAACCGAAACAATTCTGTAGCAACTGCTGCAGTTCACGAAATTCTAATGACATCGGAGTAACAAATCAAAGCGTATATGAAAAATACATGAAGAGCGACGCGTAACAATTTGAATCGCGACAAGGGATAAAAGTACAGCGGCGCCAACGGTAAGACCCCCGCTCCGTCGACCCCCATCGACCGCCGCGACGGTGGTTACAGAGAAAAGGGTAAATTGAAATGCGACGCCACAAATGTCGCTACACCCAACTCTAACGTGTGGATGCTTCCAGCTACCTAAGTAGCTACCGTCGTCGGCGGGCTCGTGCCAAACAATTTGCAATGCTGAAACGAAAAGTTGTCGGGCTTTAGCGCAAGCGCAAGCTCTCTTCTCGCGGCAAAAGAAAGAGAGAGATGGGGAGAGATGGCCGTGTAGACGGAAGTCGTCACCGACGAGCTCGGGGACGCGAGGTGGAGGCGATCCCCGTTAAGTAGGCGAAAGGAAGCGGCGCGACGAAAAGAACCGAGCAGGAGGAGTAATAAGACAAAGAACGAGGACTTGCAATACGACGATTCAAATTCGCTCTGATACGGCGGTTTGCTTTCCGCGCCAGCGTAAGAAAAGTCAGACCTTACATTCTCCCTCGCGTATTCCATTACTCGTTTCCCCCGTCTTGGCCTTTTCAACTTCTCTTCGCGTAGCTAGCTGCCAGTTTTATGTTTTCACCCCGCATAAATACGGCGGTGCTTTCGATCTATGTACAAAAAGCGTTTCTCAATCTGACGATCTTGGATCTTGCGTTGGAAACTATTTTTACGTCGTCGTTTTAAAATTAATTTTATTCGATGATAAAATAGTTCTGAACGATAAGTAGCCCTGTGTTATATTAGCGCGCTACATCCCACATGCTAAAAATAATACGCATATACTGCATGTCGCGTGACCTATCAATTTGTTTTCTTCTTTCCGTTCTCCATTCAGGTTAATGCCATAAGCGTAAGTCGCAGAAGCGTGATCGAGCGCCCTGTAACGCACGGTATATGGCTCGTAAAACGCGAGGAAACGCAACGATGAAGGTGCATGGGAAAATAGTGCAACAACCGGGCTTGCCGAGCTCACGTAATAAAACGGTTGGCATTTTCTCATTTAACATAATTTTTCCAGCTCCGCGACGTGTACCGCTCGGAATGTCACGGTCGAGCCTCCGCATCGCGGAGTCCTTAACCAAACTCGCGATTAAATTTAAAAATTTTACATCTGGAAGCAAAAGGTGTTTCAAAGAGAAAGAGAAAATTCAGTCGCAATAAAACACGCACACATCTAGGAACTTTAGCAAAAAAGCATTTTTTCTCGACGTAGACATATTAATTATCGAAAAAGCTTTACGTTTCTGAAATAAATGCTCGATGACGCCGCTCTCTCCGCAGCTTTTAAAGATCAACGCTTTCGAAATGAATTAAACGATACATGTCCGAAATATGCTTGTCCGAATTATGCGAAAATTATCCTTGTAATTGATCCAATAACTCCATTATAACATTCTCGTTTACAATTCGCGTAATACGCGGTAATATCGAATAGTTTACGTAAACAATGGGAAAATTTAGCTATGCCCGTGCATATGTTTATGTAATACGATTACCTTGCTCGTAGCGGATATTAAATTTTTACTGAATCAAATATGAGTTTCCAATTAAATATATGTCCGTAAACACGCCTTGTATTTAATCGCAGGAATAAATGTTACGCGACTGCTATTTGTAAGGGATACAAGTCTTTGCAAATCCGGCTTATATTCTGTTCTACAATTTTTACATCACCCAGCAATCTCACAATACCTCTTTAATACGAATGTCGAGAGAGTAGGATTCCGATAATCGTATATGTGATTGTGATTCCGTATCTCGCGCGATATTCTGATATAATTATGAAAAATATCCCGAGCGCGCTATCCGCTCTCGCTCCCGTTCATTCGCGACGTCTTTCCGTCGCGGCGTCGGCGCGTCGCGACGGTGCGCGCAGGCGGCTTTTAGTTGTATCGGGTCCGTATAAAGTATCGTACGCGATCGGTATCGGGGCGATTTTCTACGTATAACGATCGCGAGTGGAACGGCGTTAATACGTGTACTTTATCGCTGCTGATCGGTGCCACGGAAGGGCTTTAAACTGCGGAAAACTGGAACGGCACATACGAACCGAGGTATACGTGACTGCCGGCGGTGCCAGTAATGCGCATACGTGTACAATTCTCTCCTCGATTAGTTTAGTCGTGGCGGGAACACGTTGCCCGCGCGCGCGCGCTCGCGGTTCCTCCGACCGTACAAGCCTTCCCGGGGCCCGGTAGTTTGCGCCCGCACGCGTATGCAAATTCGCTGTCGATCACAAATCATTACCGTACGATTCGAAAGTTATCCCGGTAATCGGCGATAACCCCGGGCCGCCGTACGGCGCGGAGGAAATTCATGGTGCACGCGGAGCTGTATCGAATCGATACAATTAACCCTGCAAACCACAATGGGGTTGTGCGCCGTTGTATTGGCCAACACCGCGTTATAATTGCCGCCGTCGCCCCCGCCGCTGCCACTGCCACCGCCGCCGCCGTCGTTGACGAAATAGTTTTCGCCGTGCCATGCGCACGAGATTTATGATATATCTAATATCTAATTCCGTCATAAACACGCACGTATTATTTTATTCATCGTTGAAATTAACCATTTTGTTCCGCAGACGTGAGATGGACGTTAATAGGACGTTTAAACTAGATTGGTTTTATGAAGATCGATATATTTATCCGCGACACGCGTCGAAAATGCGCATTATTTTTGCCAGAGTTCGCGAAACGCCACGCGAAATAAGCGCATGCCGATAAAAAGGAGGATCAGTTGCCTGTACATTGCAAACGTTGCCCGATATCGAAACGACCTCTCTCTTTCTCTCTCTCTTTGCAAGGGGGTTATACATATTAGTTATAAAGTTTCACGATACGTTATATTACTTCGTGAAAATTCATCAGCTTCTTGCCAAGCGAAAATATGCTACTAAGAAGGTAAGATAAAAAGACAAATGTGAAAAAAGGGAGGAACGTAGGCGCAGATGCTATATACATAAATTGGAACGCTGCGACGCGCGCAAACGGCCCTTCCCGCGACTCGAATGTCGCGTCTGCACGAGGAGCGCGCCAAAGACCAGCGCATCCCGTGCAGCCGAGCTCTTTGAACATGAAACTTACTCCGGGTATCTGAGAGCTTTAATAAGGCAGACCGTGTTGCGCGCGTAGTTCGCGACGGTACGGGCAACGCCCATCTCATCCCTATTTCCGCGCTATCATCCGGTGCGAGAGGGAAGGTGGTCTATCCTTGCCCTGGCTTTTCGCCCTCGTTTGCGCGCGATTCGTCTCACGAACCAGCTAACTCTCATCTGATGCCACGAACCTCGGTGGAATTCGTCGAGAATAATTTGCGTCGGTCTATCCTGATTGCAGCGCAGAAAGCGTCGTTATACTCACGTTTAAGCGATAATTTGTCGCAAATTGTGTAAAAAAAAAAAAAATTCGCGCCAACGAATATGCACTCGCAGGGAGACATAAGGGCGCGGAACGATATTTCGTTTATTCGATATCGAGAAGAAAATAATTTGTTACGCGAGCGTGACGCTCGCCGGCATCGGCCGCTCGTGGCGATCCAATTACTCAAGGCGAGCATTATTCGCGTAAAGCGACGGAACAAATTATTGTTATCGTTACCATCGTCGGGTCTAATCTACGTGTAGAATTGATCCACCCTCGGGACTCGCCCTCTTACCCCTTCCGTCCCGTCGCAACTATTTGTCTAAGTCTCGTGCTTTCCTCGCGCGCGCCTCATTATCGCTCGTATAACGTGAGGAAAAGTCGCATAATCGCATAATGGCCGCTCGTCTAAAACTCATTAGTTTCTTTAGTCCGCATAATATATTGGATACTTATGCAACAGGATTCAAATAATTAATGTGGAAAATGGCAATCGGCGAGCGCCTCTCGCGGAACCGCTTAATAAGTTTAATGTTTACTTAAAGTTCACCTAACTTCGGTCCTTATGAAATGGCATTTGGCGCGTCGAGCCCTACTAGTCGCCGACTAATTAAATAAATCAGACAAGAGTCTTAACTATATCGACACACCTGCGAGAGATGTCGCGAGCAATAATGATTTGTCTGTGAATTTTGACTTCCGACATATCTGTATCCGCGAAGGCATCCGATACGCTACTCGCGAATAATCCGAAACGTGATATCTGAGACGTTACGTCGGTTATAAACGGCATCACAATTCGTGAAACGTAATAGCTGGCACGGAGGGTGGGCGGCAAGGGGAGGAGGAGGAGGAGGAGGCTTTAAAGATATATCGCGATTTTACACTGTCGTTGCGCCGTGAAATGCGATACGGCTTTCGGAGTTTCTGTAAATAACGGGGACGCGAGAAATCCCGTGTGCGCCATTTCTCGCGCGCGAATCAAATCCGCGTCGCGACAGGCGCCCGTTATTTGACTTTTAACGAATTACCCGTTCGCCGACCAGCGATCTTGACTATTCCTAAATCATACTCGTGAAACGATGGATTGTACATGGTGCCCCACCCCCCCATCTCTCATTCAATTTAGTTTACGTGCGCAAATTTCGTGAGAAAGGTGCTATCTTTGAATTTTTTGAGCTGCATTGGATAAATGTCAAAATTTGTTCTCAGAAAGAGTTAATGTCAAACTATTTTCTCAAAAAACAACGTAAAATAAAACTGTATTACTAAAGATCACTTTGTAAAACCTCCTACGAAGCTACTGGAAATAACACAGGAATTTCTAAATTATAAGACGACTGAATCTTCAAAGTATTCTGTTTACTCCGTTTATTACACTGGTTCAATACGTCTAACCGCATTTCCGCCCAGTCATTTCACTGGCAAAGTCTTCGGACGGCGAAAGAAAGAGAGACGAACAGCGGATACGATACCTTGCGCCGTAATCCGCCGTACTCACGAAAGAAACGGGATGTCGCGTGTCCCCGGTCGCAAAAAAAAACCCTGACCGGACACGCGCACGCCGGCAACCTGCTCGGCCGAGAAACCCTGCCGGAGTAGCATACGTGACCGTATGGTGGCCGGAAGATCCGCTGGGGGTGCGCGAGAGGAATAAGCAGAGAGGGGAGACGGACTACCCAGGGGGACATATGTCGGGGACACGTAATTCGCCGACCACGCCTCAATGATCGTGCGGCACGCACGCGGGCGTACGCGCACGCACGTACACGCGCACGCCAGGTCCGCAAGCCGCCCGCGCGCGTGCGACTTGAATTCGATTAACGCAAAGGGACCCTGCTACTCCGACGAGTGGCGACTCGGGGTGCCTCCCGCCACCCTCGTCGAAGAAGAGAAAAAAAAAAGAGAAAAGAGCACGAGGGAAATCGCAAAGATAGATTCCCATGCGAGTGTGAGCTAGAATTAACCATAGGGTCAGAAATAGGCGCAACTAAACCGTGGATCTGTCAATATCAAGTAGAATCAATTTTTCCTGCTGCGAAGTTGATTCTATTATCTTCTTACAATTAGCCTAGTTTAGACAATTTAAAAATCATTACTCTTTGCGTGAAATAAACAGGGTCGAATTGTAAATACTCAACGCTGCAGAGTGATTACTGAACTAGATAGACCGAGAGTGGAAGGCTGCCGCTGAAATTACGACGAGTAATAAGCTATTTTGCTGGTATTATCCATTAAAAGCCGTAGATTTAGCCGTAAAAGGAAACACGGCAATAGTACGCCCGCCAGAAATTGATGGGCATTACGCTAAAGTTATTTTCGACCAAAAATTGGTATCGTAAAAAGTTAATGAGCGTTGGGCTACATTATTTGCAGCGCAGGAATAATGGCGCGCATAATTAAACGTGCAAACAGCGAACGAAACCTCGGAAAATCAATTTGGTGAAAGCACCAACTTGTAAATGCCACCGATAATCTCCATGCTTTGTGTTGCGCTATATAACAAGGTATAGCCACCGATATGTATATATACATATGTATATATATATATATATATAAATATAGATATATATATGAGTATTTTAATAACAGACACTCTAAAGGCCAAACCAAGAAGAAAGCGGTTGGTGTCGAGACACTGATAATTTGCAAATCATAAGCATTCACTATTTTTTAATTACTTGTTACAGAAATTAATTACAGAATATAGGATTCGTAAACTACTATCTTGAATCTACCTCTACATAACAGAGAGTTACAAATTGGGAAGGTATATAATTGGTAACTGATTTGTCATATATCCCGAATGTGGTTTGCGAAAGTCGATAATAATGAGAAGAGATGGAAAACGATAGGTATACTCGGTGTTTATTATTGGTGTGTAATCCGTGAGAAATGTAACGAGTGCTAATCACTTATATAACTGTTCGTTCGACCACTGTGCACTGTGAAAATATACGAGTGTTATTTCTAGTCATCATGTAGTTCATACATGTATATTATCTATGGCCGATGATAAATTCGGCGCTTTTAAAAGGGAATGTAATGAGATAATTGGCTGTGGACCCACTATTCGGAATCATAAAATTTTCATCGGCGTGTTCCAAGCCGGGAAAAGTTTTACCCGATTCGATAGATTAAAAAAAAAATACAACATCGTAAAAAAGAAATTCGTACTGAATAAACGACCACAGGCTAAGTGCATCGTAAACTCCACCGTTTGCCTCTCTTATTTCCGTCACCGTTTCCGCATCCTCTCGCTTCAAAAGCGGGCAATTAAAGAGAAGAGTCGCGCGAGGGGAAAAAGGGAAAGAAACGACGAGAAATACCTTCGCGCAATATTGCACGTAATGCTCGTGACTGTAAAAAAACTTGGTTAGTTTAAAACAAAAAACGCGCTCGGGAAAATCGCACGACACTCTGGTAAAATAATATTGTTGTTGCTTTTAGGAAGCGTCCTCGTGCGACGATGATTAATGGCCGCCCACGACAATGGGTAGACGTCAGCAGATACGCGTGAAACCACGGCGTTACACGTGAATGTCGGCACGTGCGCTATTGTTAGGGAAATAGACTTGAATGGTGTGTTAAACAAATTTCACTCGCGAACGAAATATCCGACAGGGATGAAAAGTTGCGCCGTGCAAGATTCTATACCGGCGACAAATGTGATTTATCCCGCAACGATAAGCTCGTACGTCGTAATACGGAGAATCTCGGTATTATCATGTCTAGGACGTGGGAGACCTTAAATTTGCGTGAAGAAAATTTTTAAGAGAAATTTGCGTGAAATATTAAGTGCGCATGTATCGGCATCGTTATGAGAAGATATATTTAATGACAGATTTGTACAAAATCTGGAAAAAAAACGTTCAATTTTATATTTAAACTGTTAAAAGGTTTGCAGCAGCATATCGTGCGGAAAGAGTGACCGTTTGAAAACTTTCGCGAGTACAGAGTACACGGGTATTTATATAGCCGCTCGTATGACGGAAAACCGTGTAATTAAAATTCGCGTTATCCTCCGCCCGCGCGGATCCTGAATTCTACTTCGTGCCAGAAGACCTATGTGTACATAAAAAGTTTGACAAAAGCAAATGGGTGCCGCTTTTGTGGCCGCATTATACCGTAATGCAATATTACTAGGACCAAACTTTTTGCGAAACGCTACGTGCTGGCACAGCTTACTCACAACATTTTTATACGTCAGATAAGTAGCGCCAAACAATTAAACTAATTCCGTATCCTTCATTTTCACCACCCACCCGCTAACTTTACTTCCCAACCTCACCAACCTGCCACTTTGATTGTCACGTAAAGTATTTTGTTCGATTCGATCGTTATTGAGTTAGCGAAAAGAGTCCCTTTCAGGAAGAATAGACGTTTGACATTTCTCGCGACGTGAGACATGTCGTCGATGTCGTCTCCGCGATTTTCGAGAAGGAAGAAATCGCGCGATCCCCGAAATCGGAGATACGATCTCTCGCCGTACACAGAGAGATACCGCCGAAAGTCAAGGAATGACCGGGTAACAGGGCAGAGATCGGGAGAACGCAAAGTAAGACATAATTGCGCCATAATGGGGAAACGAAGAATAAGAATAAAAGAAGATGAAGGATGCCGGGCAACACACTGACCTTGAGCACGGACGACGGTGAGCAGGCCGGCGAGGAGAACGATCGGATGGCACCGCATCATCTTTTTTCACCTTCCTTCCCACCTCGAGGCTACTTCCACCCGGCCGTCCTCCAGCTCGTCTTCACTTTCCTCGTCTCTTGCCGCACGCGTAGGTAGGTTCGCTTTCCTCACGCAACCCAAAAAAACAAACACACTGCTATTACGCCCTTCTTGTTTTTTTTCTCTCTCTCTCTTTCTCGCTATCCTCGCGCGACGTCCGGTCTTCCTCGCGTGCCGATCACTCGATGGTATTTCCTGCGAACCGCTCGCCACTCAATCGCCGTTTAACGTCACGAAAGATCCTGCGTTCAGCACTCATATCACTTATCCCTCGTCCGCTCTTCGCGAGAGATTGACTCTCTCTCTCCGCGCGAAGTCTAATCACGGATCTCCGCGAATTCTCTTTTACGATAAGAGTGTCTCGTATGAATCACCGTCACCCGTTCACTGATGACCCATTCGCAGATCTCGTCGGTGACCCGCTCCCTCGTTCTAGAAATTCAAAAAACGAGGGTTGTTCGAGTTTTCGCTAAACCAATGATTTGCGAAAACAGTCGCAACAATGCGGCTTTATCGCAAAGTGGTCACGGGATCTCGAGCACCGCGCGCGTCTTTCTCTCCCCCGGTCGAATCTATCCTATTTCCGTATCTCCGACGAGGAGAGCTCGGACGCGGCTCCGGATTCGCGCTCCGATTCAAACGGGGATTTCTCGAGCGGAGCGCGAGATGTTAAAGCGGCGGGAATGGAAGCGGAAGGAATCGCGACGAAGATATCGTCGAGGATAAGGGGAGCAGTGGACCAGAGCACCGGGCAAACTCGATGAAACGAGGGGAGGAAAACTTGCACGAGGGATCAGCCGCGCGACAAACTTCCGCGGGCGAGGAGCGCTCGAGGAGCTGATGGAAGAAGTAAAGAGTCAACGTAGCGGCGATCGAGAGATCGCTATTTCTCGCCTCGAAGCGAGGGCTCAACCTGCTCGTCGTACCCGCGGGAAAAGTGGGATATACTGAATACGCCTCTAATGATCAGCCCAACGTGAATTCATTCTGCTATACATCGCCGATCCCTCCCCTCCCGATCCCTCCTCCGCCCTCACGCACCTCCCTCGTTTTTCTCGCATCGCTGGTCCTCTCGCACGTTTTATCGCGCGGCGAGCGCAAAGAAAGGCGTGCACGCGTCACGGACGCAGGTAGATCGTTCCTCTCGGCTTCATGATCCTCTCGGCCGTCGGTGATCGATGGAGAACTCGGAGCATATAAAAGAATGTGTGCCAGGTGGTGGCCTGCCGTCACAGGAATGCAACGCTACGCGATACCGTGCCGTCGTTGCGGCAGACCGTGAGTTCGAATAACACTTTTACGAGGTTTTCGAGGCTTCCCCCAGGAAGCTCCGCTCAGGACGATAATTCGCTGATCGCCCGGTACTGTCTTCCCCAAACTCCCCCGATGCATTCCGCTACCGTCTTCCTCGCCCTCTCGCCACTTTCAACGGCACTCAACGTCTCCGCTCCGCAGCGTAGACGTAATTGAATAAAACCGCTAAGTGATTAATTGCCGGAGCCTCCATGGCGCTCTTCCATACCGCCTAGCTTAAACTTCGTACTCAAGTTTAAAAGATCTCGAGCTCGGGCAACTTTAAAGAATCCGTGAACAGAGCGGCCTGTCCCAACTGGCCTGATAATCCCGAACTCCCGCGCCATCGACCCTGCACCGGATATTCGGAATATTACGATATTAGACGTATCTCAAAGACGGTTCGATGCTAGAAAAAAGATAATATAGCAAGAGATAAATGATAATTTCGTAATGCATACGAATTGCGCGTAAAAATGAATCCATTTTTGAGAAGTGCTCGAGAAAACATTGTAAAGTGTCTGCTTTATATTTCAAGGGCCGAATATTGCTTGTAGAAAAATATCCCGCGAAACCGTATCCCGCGCTTTGGTTGATAAATTACAGTTTTGTGGTCAGACAGATCGATCGATAAAGAATTGCGATGAAACGTTTTCTCGAAGCTACGTCATTTTTGTACGAATTACCAACTTCCTTTCTTCGTAGAGAGAATTCCAACGATATTGTTATTGCTTCTACTACATTTGGATTGTTTGTCGAACTATAAAAGTCGCATTAATACAACGCGAAAACAGTCCATAGTCCTGTAGACGTTGCTTATTGAACTACGTTACTATACGCGAAGACGTAGACCTCTTGGTAGCCGTAGGAATAAAATTACGAACGAATAGAATCGATTTGTGAATGCTTTCATCTTTCTACTTTCTTTATAATTTTAAAATTCCAACTCGAGAGAATGCTAACAGTAACAACACGGAATTTCCACGAGCATCTATTTTTTTCAGTCGAAATTTTCTCGGCAAACAGCACATCTGGTAGCATCCTGTTCCCGGTAAGATACCCTCCCCTCCGTTGCGGATGTTATGGTTTCTCGCGCGTTCAAACATTCAATACATCACTCCACAGGAGAATCTAATATATATATATATATATATCTCTCTCTCTCTCTCTCTCTCTGATATATGATTTCCTCGTAGTTGACTCTAACGTAAAAGTATAAGTAAAATGCCTTTAAAAATACTCGAATGCAATAATATTAATAAAGATAAACAAATATCACGAAAGGTGAATTGACGTCGATGAATCTCACACGACGATGATACCATTCGCAATTTCGATCTCGGTTTCCTCGATACATCGTACGAGTTGTTTTTCTTCGACGAAAAGTCCGATGGAAGTCGGTTCCGCTTTAATCGTGATATATGGTCCAACTTACGCTATTAAATCGAATTTACTTATACGTCTCCTCACGTTTTAGGCCGGGAGAGTTTTACTAGTTTAAAACTTGTGCCGACGAACCGTGGGTGGGGGATGCGTACCCGTTGGAAAGTAGGATCCAATGAATTTATCGGTTTTCGCAGAAGTTAAAAGTCCTGGCGGGCCGATAAGTAATCTCACTGACCTTGCGGCAAGAGATGAGATTGCATTCTTTCCTCTCTTTCTCTTTTCCTTTTTTTTTTTTTTGTATCGCGCGTTAATTGACGTTTCCGCGAGAAACGTCGATTCCTTTCTACCGCCTCGTTTCCTCACGGTTTTGAACTCGTCAGTTCGTCAGTTTTCCTTTTTTTTTGCGTTTTGTTCCACGTTTGAAAAGCGGATAGCTTCGCGCTCCATCGCCCGGGGGCAATGTTCGCCGTACGAGGAAGGAGCCGTTGCTAACGATAACGTTTCATTGTAGCGCCTTCTCCTCGCCTCGGAAGGTCTCGCGACACGTCAGCTCCAATTTGTCGGCGAAAGAGCCGGGAAGCTCGGGGGAGAAAAATCGTTAACTATCCGTTTCACGGTTAGAAGCTGGGAGCCACCGCGACAAATCAAATTTGCTAATAGGGCTCGGCAAGCCCCCTCCCCCCGCCCGAGTCTGCGGGGGAATCAACTCGACGCAGACGATGCGGAGTACGTGTGACCCCGTGCATCGGATCGGAGGGTCACGAGGAACGTCGCCGTCGCGTTAACTGAAAACGCTCGTTAAAACGCGCTCATCAGCCTCCGCAAGCAGGGGGATTCGCGTTACGATTAACTAAACGCGTATATCGGCGGGGGGAAAAACGCGTTCGCGACACTAACGAGAATACCTATCGTACGCGAGATTCGGCGTGCGAACGCTTTTGCGGAGCTCCAAAATACAAATTTTCGTTGACTTTCCCTCATTTTTGAGCCGGAATTTTTGTAAACTGCACGCCGCGGGACACCAAAACCTAGCGACAAACGCAGCCCGGAAATGTTTGTGAAACGGTGTTTGACGCGGGCTGGATTAATTAAACGAATATCAAAAAAAGCACCCGCGTAATTATCGCGGAAAGGAGGCTTTAAACGAGGACGAAAAGTGAAATTAATCAAAATGATGGTCAAAATTCCGCGATTAGGCCAACGAAGTGGTCAAATGGTCCATTTAAAACACGTAACTTTCAATTCTTGCACTGATTTTCCGTTGAACAGGAATTGATAATCGGAACTCTAAAAATTAGTCGATTCAGGTCTTCGCTCTTGGATTTGCGTCTTGAAGGGATTCTCCTCTGCGAGTCCGCTGTATCTAGCGATTTGGAAGACCGTCGTGCTCCGTCGTGAAGAAAATTGGAAAGTCTCATCGATATCGGACGAGTACCGCTCGTTAGAAGACCCCCGCGAGCCCCCATTCACTAAGCTACGTACTTCATCTATCATTCAGCCGGTTGTGCTATGTTTACTTAGCAAAAACACCTGTCGGCACCTCCCGTCGTTCTTCCAGACCGGCGGTGGAAGCGACATCGACGCCGATCGTTTCGCCGATGAAAACGACGAGAATCCCGGCCGGGGGGCAGCCGGGACAGGCCGGGACGCGGATTCCAATCACCGAACGGCCGGCCGATAAAAAGCCGCGGAACTCGTTAAAGCCACTGCCGACGTCGCCGCGCGACTGCTCCAATCCGATACGCGGGCGGATCGTCGTCGAATAAGAATCGAAAAAGCGAGAAAGAGAGATCGGGACGAAGGGAGATGCAATAATCTCGGAATCTCGGCTGGAAAAATCCCCGCGATGCTCCGGGAATCACGTCACACCGTGACTATCGACCTTTCGTGATTTACAGCGGCGCTGGGTAAAAGGTGAGCCGAGAGAGAGAGAGAAGGGGATGCAGCCGACGGAGAAAAGTCAGAACACGACTTTTCATCGTCGACGATGGATAGGGGTCGGGGAGGGGAGGAGAAGGAGCAGGGAAGAAAAGGGAACGACGTGGCCCCGGCGAGAGAAAGACGCCTCGAGACCCCGGGACTCCCCGCGGTGGCGGGCGATCCCGCTTTTAAAATTCGACACCGACCACCTTGCAAATCCTGGAGCGGTTTACCGTAGCGGTTTCCCGAGGCGGTCGTCCGCGGGGGGACGGTGCAAGAGGGGCGACGGGGATGAAAACCTTTTTTTTCCGCGCGCGCGTTTACGATTTCGCCGGCCGAACAATTCCGCCGCGAAAGATCGACCGATCGATCGCTCGTTCCGCTCGCTCGCGATACGCGATGAGAACCGGGGGACCGTGTTACAACACCGCGCGCGCGTTATATACACGGCACGCACGAGACACGCGTACGTTCGCCACGATCGCGGGCTCGGCACTGGCGCGCGGTGGCGCCCGGACTTTTAGTTCGTGGCGCTACCGAGCAGCGTCGCGACGCCCGCCGGCATCTCGTCTCTCTCTCCCCCCACCCCGCTGCCTAGGGAGCGGCGACGTCCACCCGGCGGCGCAACGGCTGGCCGGGGGCCCCACTGTGAGTGTGAGTATCCCCGTTGCCCGTGCCCCCCCCGGTCGACGATGCCCGCGATAGGTACCCCCGGCGCACGTACTGTCAATCAAAAGAACGCGAGATAGCATCCGTGGATAAAGGCTGTCAGTTCGCTTTATCTGTACTTTAGATAATGAAATCCCTAACTTCATTTTCCAGAGAAAATGTGCAATTATTCTGACGTCGATTAAGATATACATATATGTACCTACATATATGTATAAACAGTATGATAATAGAAATTTACTCCTTTTAATTGTATTTTTTGCAGAATCTGTGCTGTTTTACAATTACTTTCTTTCTTGGCTTCTGAAAGGTTCTAAATATAAAAAAATCATCAATTCAAACTGTTACAATCGATAGTTTAGATACGCTTATTTATAGTTTACTAATTATAACACTCGTCTGCCGTTGAAAATAGTTTTGATTCTATTTTACTCTATTTCTATTTTAGTATACTCTTCTAATTGCAGGTAAAATGCTTTCGACGAACATACACATTTTCTTTGGCAACAATAACAAGTTAGAAATATTGCCACAAATCTCTGTTATGCAAATCGAGAACTAAAATGAGAATATGTAAATGTTTGAAACATATCTTAATAATAATGTACTTTGTATACAAGTTCTTCTTCACTCTGAGAGGAAAACATTGAAAGAATCATCGAAATAATAAATGTGCTGGTAAATCAAATTCAGCCAGCCACGTTATTTTCAATTTGACGTCAACTTTGACATATAACTCGCCGAGAGTTCAACTCAATTTTTCGTTTATACTAAAATAGACCGCTAAACGTTGGTGAAACGTTTCACGTACGTGAACACCGTGTCACGTAAAAGGAAAAAACAAGAAAGACAAAAAACATTATAATCTGCTTGAAATGCCACCGCCTCCACTACCCGAATATATACATATACGCTACACGAGATCCATTTAAATTACGTAAAGCGGGAGATCTCGTAATCTCGATGTCCAAGACTAGTCCTGCGCCTGGTCTCCTAATTAGTCTAATCGCTCTATAAAACAACACATAGATGTTACGACTCTGTATATACAAATGAGAGAGAACCAGAAATACGTGGAATTTCACATGAAAAGTAGGTTGACGGATATCAAACGAATTATGATTGAATTGCCACCGTCTCGTCGTAAGAATAATAAAAAAAAAAAAAAAAAGAAAAACAGTGCGTTATTATTAGCCATCGTCGATGGTGCGCAACCGTTCTCTTTTTGAATAAATAACAACAGGAGCATGAAAAAAAGGGAGGGCTAACCGCGATATGACGTTAAAAAATATCAAAACAAAAGGGTGCTGTTTCGCACGTCACGCCCTTTATATCTGCAATTGCGTTGCCATGGTAAAGGGAAGCTTATAGGATTTCTCGTTTCTATCACTGGTTTACTATAGTTTCCAGTTTCCCCCACTGAGGGTGGAAGAGCGGTAAGCAGCTCTTTTTCCGATGCGCGGCTCTTACCGAGCTGAGATGGAGCCTTTCAAGAACATCTTGTCGAACGTCTCAGCGACCATGGGAGTAACTGGGAAGAGGAGGAAGGAGAAGAAGAAGCGGGAAAGAAAATAGCGGTGAAAGGGGACCGGAAGAAGAATCGCGAGAGAGGTGAGAACGAGGCGCGTACGCGCGTACACGTCAATGTCGGTAACGTACGATCGGAGGTATTTCCGCACAATTGGCCGTGATAACGCTCGCAGCGGTAACTTAGTTGTCGTCGCTATCTAACGATTCCCGACGAGAAAGATAGAGAAGATCGTGTTCAGAAATCTTACCGCGCTCGCTCCGCTGCGCCCGCGCCGCACGGCGCCCGTCGAACGTTGTTTCCAGCCGGTTTCACTTGGATGTTTCAGGAAGATTGCTCGTTGCTCATTAATTAGAGTAATTAGCGGCAGCGTGAAGAGTATCGCATATTCTTCTTCCGAATTATGCGATGCATTTGTGTGAGTTCTATTCGCTTGTAGAAACGCGATAAGTAAATTTCGAATCGCCGATCTGACAGACCGTGGGACAGCTAACGATTAATTAGGCTCTATCTTCTAAATGCAAGGATAAGTAGAAAATACACAGTAAAAAATTTAATGTCAATGAAAGTTCACTCTAAATTTTGTGTTAAAATAACTCATTCATCGTGTTACTTGTTGACATTTAGAAATGTTATATCGAAAATGCGACGCGATGCGCCAATGCGCCAATGCTAGAAATGTTATATCAACATTTTTTACAAGTTATTTTTACATTATAAACATACATTGTAAAAAATCGATCGAAGATTGTAAAGTAATGAGCGATTAAGCACACATATGGATAAGCTCGCAGTGGCTCTATAGTATACCTGCCTACAGTACCTGCGAATTAAATTCCGCAGAAAATTTCAAGAAGGAAAACACGTTGAGCGCAAATGTCCCGAGACTTGTACTTTACATGACACATTTCATATCAGGCCGCTCCTTTCTCGCCACTAGATTGCACTTGGTGGAGACGAAAGTTCCCGTCCTCTCCACGAAAGGATCATAACGGCAAAACGAGCGAAAGTAATATTGGGACAAAGCTGCAATGACTCGAGAGCAAGCCGCGTAACTGTAACGACAAACTGCACCCGCGTGGCCCCTCTAACAATTCAAGCGCACGTTTCCATTACGGCTCGTTTTTAACGACAGGTGTATTTAGCTCGACTTCCCTCGGAAGTGACGGCGCAGATAGGTAAATTATTTTTCACCGCAAAAACAAGCCAGAAATAATATTTAGACGGACGGTCATATTCTTCCTCGCGAATCGAGAGCTTAAAAATAAAAATCGAATTGAATGTCACCGACGAGTTTAATTCCGACAGCGTGATTTAATGAGCGGGTTTTCGTTCTCGATTGTGAAAAGGAACGTGCGTCATGTGTACGCGCGTATATCTAATATAATATAATTTATAATAATCTGTAAATATTAATGAAATAATTAATCGTGTGATGGAAATGTCGCGAGAACTCGAGGTCAAGTGAACCACCGACAATCGTAATAATTCTCGATAATTTTGCGCAAAACGGTGATGCACGAATCGACAAAAGTAGAATTCTCGCATAAATGGCATTGCACGGCACGAAATGAGGAATGATGGTTTCATCACCGAAGGAGTGCCTAAAGACTAGGATAACTCGTACCGACGTGTGCGGGCGTGTTACGCACACACACGCGAAGAATGAAGAATGGAAAGCCCCTATCGGACGTCAGAATTCTGAAGCAGCCAATTCCGATAACTTAAAGCGGAATGTACCAGTTCGCGTAACGCGAACTCTTTCAAGCGTCGGAATCAGTTGCGTCGAGCATTACGTACGGTCGGTATCATCGATCATCGAGGATATATAAATGATTCGAGTCAAGGCGAATTACAAACGGATTGGCCGATATTTTACTGGATCGCCCTCCGTTGTGACATATTATTAATTAGCCATTAATCGGCAAATTCCGGGATAAAGCGAAAACGTCCGATTGAATGTTTTCGGGGATACGAGGGATTGCAATATGCGGACGGCGGAATGCGAGTTACGGGTGGTAGTGGAGGGGGGGGAGCCGCTGATACGCGAGAAGCGAGAAGAGGGTGGAAAAGGGGATAAACGCAACGAGAGCGCACGCAAGCTCCAGCTGCATGCAATAAACGTGCATTAAGCCACGCACATGTGGTCCGAAACCATCGGGATTATAGCGAGAGCTAATTAACCCTCTCAAACGATCTCTCTCTCTCTCTTTCTCTCGCTCTCTTACTCTTATCGTCTATGTTGCGCCACTTCACAGCTACATACTATTTTGACAAGCTGACTAAATTGCGCGACGACTTTGCTACTCGTCGATTTCAACTTTATATAGGTGTCAGCGGCAAAAGAATTTTCAACAGAATGTTTCGTCGTTTGACAACCAAACAACGAAATTTTCCGGTTTCGGGCGCGCCACGCGAAAGTTGAAATATCCGAAAAGCGCAAGCACTTTTTGTTCGATCCGGCTCAATGCGTGTGCGATAATCGGTTGTGGTGCAGTGGCCGACTAAACGAATTGCTATCTGGCAGCCAATTGGAATCTCGATGCATCGAGTCGCCGGGCCGCATTGTTGCAGCGCAACCGTCGTCGTGGATATTCTGCCTCTCTCCACCTCTCTGCTCCCCCTTCTCTCTCTCTCTCTCTCTCTCTCTCTCTCTCTCTCTCTCTCTCTCTCTCTTTCTCACTCCCTCTCCCTCTCTCTTTCCCTCTCAATGTCCAGCAGCAACCACGATTCGGGCGGGCAGCAGGCGCGAGTAAACGCGAAGCTCGGCTGTTTGCCTTGGCGCGGTGCTCGATTAATTTCTCGAGCAAAGCCTGCGGGCTCGAAGGACATTGGCACCAATTGTTTTCGGCTTTGTCGTAGCTCGGCGTTGAGTAAACGTCCGGCAGAAACCCTAGTCCGTTTCCTAATTAAACCAGCCCTGTGAGACAATCACGTCGGGGGAAAACCGGAATGGCGAAGGACCCCCGAGGTCGCAATGATCGCATTCACCGTTTACCACTTTGACGTATTTGCCTAAACGATAACGTGGTAAAGCGAATCTAAATTTGCGTAAAACGAAAATACCGCGCGCACGACGACGGTGCAATTTAACTTTACGATCGGGGCGATTATTCAGGTTTAAGGCGACAAAAGTAATCGGGTGTTGTTACTCCCTCTGTGCCCCATAAAAGCGAAGCATTGCGGCGAACGAAATACGAACATCGTGCGGTCGTTTTATTTCATCCTTATCATCCTTTAAGGGTGCAACACTTCATAGAAGATACGCGCGCGGCACGCTTTCTCACGACATTACAGATTTTTACGTGAAGGGTGACAGACTTTTTGAAGGTAATGGAAATTTTTGATTAGCGATAGGAATCTCTCAAATATGTCTTCGTCCTTTGTCATCGTCGCCGCTTGGAACGTCGCGGAACGAGATGGACGGCGAATTTTTCGATCGTATCAATATCCGGCGCGAGGATTTCATCTGCCGGGTGCGTCTGTTTGCTCTTTTTCGACGATCCCGTGGAAACAGGGCACGTCGAAACGAACGACGGCATGATGAAAGACGAGAAAACGATGAAAAGTGGACAGTGACGAGGATTCCTTTCAGCCGATTCGATGCCTACACGTCCGCGCGCGTGAAAGCGCCGACGAAAATCGTCACGTTCAGTTTCTCCTCCCTTTCCCCGTCGCGCCGTCCACCCGCTCTCTTCCTCGTCTTCCTTTTCTTCTTCTTCTTTCCATGATCTCTTTTGTTACTTTATCCGGATGTACACGGCAAAGACATTCACCGCCGTCGTTGTCGACCCTTCCGACGCAACGGGACGCGGAACGTCGGACAACGGCATAATAGACCGCCACGTCCAACCGACAACAACGAGGGTGATCGCGCCCTTTGACGAGCCCGGGCTGTCAACGGGAATACGCATTAGATCCGCCATACATATAGGCTTCGATGCGCTTCGCGCTGCCGTTTCCCCGCGGTCGACCACGATTCCTATTCTCCGGCAACCGCGCCGCACCACGTGCGCCAAACTCGTCGTGTAATATGCATCAAAATGGAATCTAATACTGTTCGAGCGCGTGTGGCGCAGCATTCGGGCGATATCGCACATTTTCTAGTATTTTAACGCGATCGAGAGGAACGTACACGGAATACTTAATGCGGTATGTACATGCGTAATCGAGGCCGCGCGGCGGCGCCGGCGCCGGCGTGAGGAATCGCGAAAATCCCGCGGCTGCGACAGCAAGGAAAAGTCAGTCGAGAGCATCGAAGGAATCGACAATCGCGTGTCGAAGGGGATTAACACAGGTCGGACCTCGCAATTATTTTTTACACGCGAATGCGGCGCAACAATGGGGGCATTCTTAGCCCATAAGTGCGCTCGTTACGACACACTCAACATGCCATTGGCGGACAAAAATGTCCATAATTTTTTTTTTCCATTGAGCATCGAGCGACGCGTTCATTCTCGGTTCTTATCGCGGCGTATCGTTTGTCGTTTGCCGCGTAGGGGGATTGCCGTTTATTCCGCTTGCCCTTGTTTTTATTGTACGAGCACAGCCCATCCGGTGGTGAAAACGACCGCACAGTATCATCCGCATAGTAATCCAGCACTCGCACGTACCTCGCGGGCAAAAGAATATATCTCTATCTACCTGCGCGCATTTCTATGTAATGCTCATTAGCGGTAATAACATCCGTTGAACGCGACGCTGCATTCAAAACTTAATAAAATCGACGGCGCTCGAATATTCGATATTCAGCAAAATAACCCAGCGAGGCTGACGAGACTGACGGAGAACGATGGGATAACATCGACCGAAGATACTCGATATCGAAACTTCTGCGAGAAAGCGTAGAATCAAAGTCTGCGAATTCAAAGTGATCGAGAGAGCGGAAAGAAGACCCGATGATAATGTAATCACGAACGAAATTTCCGCGGTGTTTTCCGAAGTGACGAGGGCTCATTAAAGAGTCAACCGGTTGATTATCCACATCAACAATGGTATCGCTCGGGGGCCCGATGACGAGGCGTGACGGTAGGCAGAGGGGAATTGTTGAAATAACTGATTATTTACACACATTATATACACGTGCACGCGTAACCCAGCTCCACGCGTGTCCGCGTTTATCGCGTCCAGCTCAATATTTAACGATAGGGTTTGCCTCGAAACGACATCCATTAAAACCGGAGGTTTCCAGTTTCCGGTTTCCCGTTTTTCCATTTGTTGCACGGATAATGATATTTATGTAATCACATTTTTATACATATGTACTATATGATTACATAGTGTATAAAGACATTACGAGTTAATTTAAAATGTGCCAATTTAAAATTCAGTTTTAAACATAAAAGAACTTGTAATTTTGCAAATCAACTGTTTGCAACAAATAACGATAACTCGCTATATTTGTAGCTACAGTTTAATATAAAGTTTGTAACCGAAGAGACACGTAAAATGAGAATGTCTATACACGTGACCGTATACGAAATATGGAACTAATCGCTAAACGGTTGTTGAAATGGAGAGATTTGATGATGAACCAATGATGAATTTGATAATCGGCGTCAGAGTACCATTTATATGTACAGCAATATATTTTATGTTCAAACAGATTAAATTAACTACGATATTAGTTATTAGCAAATTATAACTATAATTATATAAACAATGCAAATATTTGAGGAGATTTATTTCCCACATAAAATACACCGGGGAAAAGCGGCAATAAAATTTTTTTAAATAACAGTAAAAAAAGCAAAAATAAAAATTTTACTCCTGCTGAAATTTTGCTGTTTTTCAGTTAAACAAATTTCAAATAGTTCGTAAATATTTTCGCCATGTGAAATTACACTGCGAAAGGGTCGGCCAATTGCAACGTCCATACGCGTGAAATTTTACCAATTAATCTTTCGACGCTTTTTTTTATCGCGACTGACTCCGTGACGGTTTATGTGAGTTTTTCACTCCTTTTTTAACCCCATCTCGCAAGTCTAAGCTGGGATACGACGAGTTGACTTGGATTATTTGCCAACTTTTAACGAGACTGATTACCATTTTTATTAATCGATCGACAGCTCGCAAGATGCGCGCGACCGCTGACAGCGACATAATAACTCCTTGGCGGAGGACTCTCTCGCGCATTTATTTGCCGGCCGCCTCGGTATACCGAGCACGTCATTCTTGGCGGCCCTGAAACTTTGCGAGAAGATATATAAGATACGTCCAATCGTTAGCGACGTCGGCTTTAGAACTACAATCTCATTCGTTAGATCATCGATTCGTAGCCGGAGTAAAAATATCACCGTGCCCCATTAAGAAAACTGAAAATATCACTCTATCCTAATTAGTCTCCGATATTCCATCGACATTCTGGATCATTAAGTCAGGAAGCGAAACTTAAATATCGGTTACCTCGTTAAGAAACGTAATGAATAACGACAGCTTGCGTCACATCCTCTTCCTCTCTTCTACAGTTATCCGGATTTACCGGATATAAAAATATATAATCATCATTGATCATCCTGAGTTCGCAATTGCAGTCATTTAAAGTTAATTTTAATATTCTGATATAACGCATTTACCATTTTGTGGGAACAACGATTAAACAGCGAGCGAGATAATGAGCCTCAGAAATAATTCTATTATCCGATCGGACGCAAACCGATTAGCATTAAGTGACGAAGATTAGTGTGTCCTACGTCAATCAAAATATCACGTCCGGCTGATATACGCATGCGAGATTTAATAATTCACCGGCGCGCAATTGTTGTGTAATCTGAGCATTTGCGGGCGTAAATGTTTGAACGAGCCGGTAATAATAACAAATCTGCAAAATTGAGTGGCGGGATCGATAAAAGCGCAGGCGCCCGATTCGACTCGCCGAGGAGCAGCACCACGCCCCAATCGCGAGGAAGGATGCATGTAACTGTTGCAAAATAAATCCCTGCGCCCGGCGGAGAATCGCTCTTTGACGCCCGGAAAGCGAACCACTGAAAACGCCCGGGTGGCTCCTACGCCACCGCAGCAGCGCGACAAAGGATGGCTCTGCACGGCACAATGATTTTGCAAAAATCATTCGCAGGCACCAGGAGCGGTTCGAATTTCTATTCGGTGATCCGACGCGCGAAATAGGGAGAAAAACGAACGGGATAACGAACGAACACGCTCCGCCATTCTCTATTACTCGCTACCGCGATATCCAGGATGGCGACTGTATAGTTTAGATCACTGGACAATTGGTAAATGGCCGAAATTGAACCGTCTCGATCAATTCAAGAGATCAATCTATCGATACCGCGGTCTGCATCCCGGCAGACAACAAGATTTGATGTAATTATTTACAAACGCTCAAATCAGATAATTAACAAGATTATTTTGGAATTTTGAATACGTTTGCATTTTGGATTACGTAGAGAGGTTGCCCCTAGAACGTTTTGTGCTGTATTTCTTGTTTTTCGTTTTTCAGTATCAATGTGCTCAAATTTGTAAAATAAAATAATTTGTGCTATCTTCGTTGAAAAAAGTAAAGCAATAAATTAAATCTAATACGCAATCTGGCCTTAATAAAGTTCTGATATTGATTCCACGTAATCAATATCGTAATATGCAACGTCGGAGTTCCATCAATCAGCTCCGCAACAGTTGAAGCGCAAATAAATATCTGTGTACACAGAGAGCCGGGTCTGCCGCGCGCTACACTCCGCATTTGCCAAAGAGCAATTCGAATTTCTATCCAGTAATTATCTATTAAAATGTAGAGCACTTAGGCGAAGTTGCAAACTGAATAAATTCGCTTCTTGAGGATAGAACGAACGCTTGTGCATTGCCGCGGCATTAAGGTAGAGGGACACGGAGAACGAAGCTCCTTGCGAAATTACTCGGCGCGCGCGTTTCGATTCGTTGCTTTACCAAGTACGATGATTTCCCGCGGGACGAATTAATTATTGAGTAATTAATTAATTGAACGACGACTTCTCTGATCCCAAGCCGGAGAAGGCTTGGCATCCTCCTGCATTTTCTATGACGTTGCGATACCCATAATGCGATGTGTCACTTACGCCTACTCCTATCAAACTGTTAATCTCTAATTGGGCGAAATTGAAGCACTCCACATCCTAATTCTCTAAATTCAAATCGCACGCAGCGTTCGTTAACGACGAAATATCCATGAAATGTAATAGCTGTGTGATCACTTGATATTCAATAGACATTTAAGAGGATGCGCGTATATACTCCCTCTTCTTGCGCTTTACGTGACTTTAATGCGAGGGGATTTAAAGCCGATAAAAAGACGCACATATTTTGCTTCGCTCGGGCGACAGTGAATACGAAGCGTAACGAGATAAAGCGTAAAGTAAATAGGTGAAGAGGGAGAGCGCACGAAAGAGAGAGCGAAAGCACATCGGGAGGGTGAAGGGTGCAGGGTGGAGGGAAAAGAGGCAGAGAAATTTGCAGCCGGGGACCTCGCGACCCGGATTCCTCGGTCGGTCGATCATTCGCGACGCGTCGAGCTTTCTCAATGCATCATGGGGAAAATACAGTCACTGCGAAATCATGTGCTTCTACACGAAAAGCTTATATCAGGGGGGACGCGATTTATCACTCATTTAACGCGCGTCATCGAGCGGTTCCGCTCGAAGCAGGATCCGGCCACAAGGTCGCGGAATCTATTCGCGAGTCTGTCACGATCGAACATTACTCACGTACGTAGATATAATACGTTTTTAATACGATTGTCATAACTTTGTGATTGTTGAAACAGCGTGTTACGCCAATTTAAACACTTGTAGATAAACGACGGTATAATTTATCTTTCGACAAACATGTGTACAGAATGCAGTGCTGGACATTTTCCAGCGAGTATGAAATTACGCTTCATCTCATTGGAACATCTCATTTTCAGCAAAGCAAAGCGTACGGATTGCGTCGTATTTCGCGATAATTTCCGCTCGACCTTTATCCCCTTTGTACGGAGATTCTCGTATATTTAATTTTATATCGAAAGACACAGTGTATCAGTAAAGATAGCAATGCTGAATAAGCCAAGATCCATCGGTTCGCACGCGTGAATAATGAAAATTCTTAAAACACGTCCACTCACATTCCTTGGCAAACGCTGTATTTAAAAATATAGCGTGGCGCCATTTGTTATGAATAACAAATTAAGTTCACGAGTCAACGTGACGTTCGCTGTTTCGCAATTCGGTAGGTTAACGAGCTAGCTTGTTAAAAATGAAGCTGTCTCATCGCCGGCGCCAGCTCGTCGATCGTGGAGGAACCCAGACGTTTTAAACCAAAACCTTTTTTCCATTTACGCGCACATATATAATCTGTACACAGATTTACGTAGCTTCGTCGGCGGCGGTAGTTGTAACATTGATTACGATCGGTTTACGTGTTAAAGCGTATTTGCATAAAAGTATACGCTCTTCCATCGGCAAGTTTTTAATGTCATTAAAATGCGCTTTGCATATTAACTCTTCGACAACAAAGTGCCCGCAGCTTCCGTCGTTTCTCCTGAACGGCGCGCAGCAGAGCCTGAAAATTGCGCTTGACGCTTAGCGAGAGCTTTAACTGGTGTTTTTCTTGAAGAAAATTACACATAAAACGCGTCTGAATAAAGCGCGGGGCGAACATTACATTTTTCATGACAACAAATCCCTTTTGCTCACAAGCGTATTATTGCAGCGCTTCTCTCATTATATGCACAATGGTTTAACCTTTTTACAGAAATCCGCGCAAGTGAATTACGCCCGCCCATGATATATAAGATGTCTCGCTAATTCGCATCCGTATGCTGCTGCACGCGCATAATTCGTTTACACCAATTCCCGCGGAAAATAAAACAACGGTACAAACGTTGCGGGCGCCGCGCGTATGCTGGAAAACCGAACTGCTACATGAAAAAACGATATTGTCGCGCGCCTTTTTCATCGATTCCCCGTACGCGAACGGGAAGTCGGGAAAGAAAGGCGAGTCGTTCAATTCAAAGGCGTGAAAATGTAGATAGAGGAAAAAAAGAAACAGAAGAAGAAAGAAGAGAAGGCACGCGAGGAAGAACGATAAAGAGCGCGACCGGGGGGAAGAAAGCGAGCTGGTGAAAATGCTGGTGCCACCCTCCTTAGGTATTTTCAATTACGCGAAATTACCTCGGGATATTAATAATGCCGGCTGATATTTACGCTGTTGGCGGTGCCGCCGCTGACGTCGCGTTGCTGTGCGGTGCCCGCTGTAAATAAAGTAGAACGCCGGCAAGTAAAGCTTTATTAGGCAGTCGCGTGCGCTGGAAATATGCGTACCATATCGGGGTGTACGCGGCTATGTAGGGCTACAGAGTAATATAAAATCATATCGTTCCAATCGGCGTTCCAATGCTGTAAAAAATGCTTGAACCACCTCAGTCCACAGTCACACATTCAAAAACGGATGATCTTTGAGTTCACTCGGTTTCGATGTACTTTTATTCATAAAGAAAGGTTTGTGTCAAGTCTTTATAAGAAATTGAATTAATAATTATTATGTATTATAAGTTGCTTCGTATATGTATATATCTTTGAAGTTACTTATAACTGAAATTTAAAAGTTTGTATTCCTAGATAACGCGCAATGTTCTATGAATATTTCACATAGCATTAAATATTAGTGTTGTTTTTAAACTGTTAGTTATCGGCCTTCACGATGGAAACTGTAGAATTATCAGAGCATGATTTTGTCCGCAACAACCATAATGTACCATTTGTGATTAACGCGTTTATTTATATGAGAGTTTATTCATTTATATTATATTATATTGATATAATATCATTCATATGAATAAATTTGTTCAGATAAATGCTTTAACACACATTGTAAATGGAATATTATGTTTATTACAAGCAAAATCATGCTCCGGTAATTTTATAACTTTTGTTGCAAAGATTGATGAAAAGCGATATTTTATAAAAAATACTCACAAAAATATACCTGACGCTAGAACATTCAAAAAATGTACTAAGCTATCTGGATTTGCGCGTGATCAAACGGACTATTTGTATAAAACACACGGCATTGCTTTCTTATATCTTGTATTTCCGTGGTATCGAATTATCGAGCGCTCGGCAAAAGGCGGTAGTAATTTCAGTGACGGCCACGAAAATCGTAGCTGTCTTTGGGATACGTGAATATTTTAAACTACATCGACTGCGTCTGATATTTTAAGACGGCGTGATCTTCAAAATTTCAATACCGAGTGTCGGGTGTTGTTTGATATTATTAAAGTTGGTGAATAAACGACGTGGCCTCTAGAGTAATGGCTTTCAAAGCTGCGATTACTTATTCATGCTATAATGTACGTATATACGAGTCCACAGCGTGCGTGTATACCAGGCTGGCACGTGCGCGAGCACGAGCGCGCCTATGAAATAAGTAATTCGATTTCCGGTTTCGCGTTTCCAAGAGTATTACGTTCAAAAGAGGTTTATTCGTTTACGCGCTCGCGATTCCTCGTATCTTCAGAAATTTTCGACGAGCAAAAATCTCAATTTGATTTTAGCTCCCGTCCTTCCGTCACGGTACACATAGGACGCGATATTCCTTTAATCTCGGTTTCGATCCCTCATAACGCGCGCCAAATTCCCCAGCGATACGAAATGTGTAAGATGACGATTTGCGCGATATTCCAAAGGTGTTCAGCAAAATCTCTCGTGCGGTCTTACGCGCTAATTGCTTTGCTTTGATTGCGCGCAGCTACCAAAATTCAACGGATTTCCCAAATTAACAATCTTTGAGCCCCGCGTAGCCTTCTCTACCGGGGGTTAAATCCCGCTGCTCTTGATTCGGCGCAATTAACGCACTAGCTTGTATAAATATTACATCCAGCGAGAATGCCAGGTGGGTCTAAAGTGATTAAGTCCGCCAAGAAGATAGGAATGAGTTATTACATCGGCCATAGAATGCAGTCAGCGGTAACTTTTGCACGTTAATCTTACTCTTTAGACACGTTAAAGGGGTGTAATTTGCTTACATTCGAGAATTATCGAGCCAAGGGTCTATACCTTTATGAGAATACACGTTCAAAAATATGTAATAGCTGCAAGAATAACATTCTTTTCTAGCTTTTACTTTCCAATCTGTCTTTCAGCAGACATACAAAGATAGATATTCATACTCTACTAAAAATTTCTTTGAATTATTCAACAAACTAAATCAATAATACGGATGTACAGTTTTTATGCATACGTATAGTGTCTGTATATCAGCGTATATATGTATGGAAAAATATTCGATATTATCCTTTTCGTCATTTTAACGTAACTCATTTTTGGCAAAAGTGGATTACGTAATGTTTGTGAACATTTTAATTATTTTACATATGTATAAAGTTGTACAAGAAAGATAAGCATATGCTTCGCGGAAAAATAATCCGATTTCAAAAAGTAATTACTTCCGATGCATATAAATGTTTACACATGTCGTTTTTAATATATCCGTAACCGAAACACGACCCAGTATTTTCCATTGTATTTTAATCATAACAGTACACGGGCAAGCAAATATATTTTACGGCATTAAATTATAATCTAAACATTCTCGTTTCACCTAGCTATTCCAATATCTGCTTTAACAAGGGAACCAAAATAACCACTTATTTTATTAATTATCTGCTTGCGCAATTAAGCGAGTTAATGGTCGAAAATGGAAGCAATAAAAGTATTCGTCTTGTTCGAGAGCCGATTCGAGCCGGCAATGCCATTCGCTTATTGTGATCCAATTAACCTCGTCGCGGTGGAAGTTACATTACGCAAATTTAATCGCGACAGATTAAATTGCGTTACATTTCATGGGCCTACGTTTCACAAAAGCGCGACGCGAAATCCGTTGTAACCCCCGCGAAAGCGGAATAAACGCACGAATTTCGCGGAGAGTGCGTCACAATTCACGAGTTTTGCGTCGGAAAGTTCGTGGACGGTGTTGGTGGAGCGACGAACGAGGCACGCGAAAGAGGGGGACGATGTAAAAAGGTCTGCCGGTGTCGGCGGTTTAATTACATTTTTCACCGCTTCTGTATATCAATATCAGTTTAGACTTTGGCGATTAACGGGGCCGCCGTGTTCGCCGCCCCCGGAGTTCGTTGCGGTCGGTATAGTGGGAGCGGTGGGGTCGGTTGATTGTGTAACTCTAATGCCATCTATCACGCCTTCATTCCCCATCCTCGGACCTTCCTTCCGCAGGCGGGGGCCGGGAGGGACGAGGGATAAAAGCGAGGAAAAGTAGCGTCTCGAAGATGAATGGTTCGGGCATCGATGATGCCGAAAGCGCGGGCGCGGGCGAGGGAGAGGGTATCGAAAAATTTGCCGGTAAGAACAGCGCCAGGCGGTTGGCGAAAAATCGCTAATGGACCATTCATTTTTATTTGGCGCTGTTGTGTTACTTCTTGCGCGCGTATCCGGGAGACGCGGGACCGGTATCTCGACTTTATCCCAGGATAAAGAATTTATGCCCGCGAATGGAACTCCCGATTATTCCCCTCCTCTTGATGCGGAGACAGCGTTATAAGTAAGAAAACGTGTAGCAGTTTTCGAGACGCGTCCCGTCTTTTAAAATGGCTAAACATTCTCTTTTTCTCTTCATTTCGGTCACCGCAGAGATAGAATTTATAGAATATACTCAATATTAAGACAAATATCGTCTGAGGCTACATCTGCTCGCTATATCTTTAACTACAAACGCCAAAGATAACGCGCACCGAAATACTTGGCCTCAATCCCTGCTCTGCAGCGGTTGAAAAAAGGCCGCTATCAATTTCTTTTCAGTTTCGAGAAAGAGCAACATTCGCGTCACGAGGCCGCATATATCTTGGGTCTAATTATTATCGATCGCATTGACGCTGGAAAGACCGCAAATGCCGTACTTAATGCGGGTATGTCGCCGGGGTTGTCCGAGAGACGTTTGGCAGCACGGCCTGGGTTTGGCCCACGTTCCGCCGATATTTCTGTAACGTAAAGCGGAGAATGCGGCTTACGCCTCCGGAATGGAATAACGTGGTGGAAAATGCCGCGGGATGATGCATGCGCCAACTGGCGCTGGGATACGGATGAGAAACAGTGTCTTACGAGGGTAGAGCCTTCGCTCGGTTTCTTCGGCCGTTAGCTCTCGTCCGACGCCACCGCCGGAAGCATCCGTCTACCCCAGCATCTTCTCCCTTCGCTGGATGCAAACTTCTCAACCGCGCGCGTTTACACGTCGCCTCCCGCGGGGGCCTTCGGAGGGGTTCCACAAGCACGCTGATAGATTTTTGCCACCGTTGAAAAAGTTTCGCAATTTCCGCCCGAAAAAAAAATATTCCATCTACTTATTTACCTCGCGCGAAACGTCGCTGATTGACGTAAAATTATTTCATTTTTCGCGTCGTCGCGATTATCGAGATGCCCGTCTACTCTCGCGCGGCCAATCGTTAAATGTACGAGCGTACTTTTGAACGCGAGGTGTAACCACCGCGTCGGATAATCGTCGAAAAAACGACTGTATCACGTCCATGCGTTACACACGAAGGTTCAATAACCGATAAAATCAGCTTTCAACTGCCGGCTGCGGCCATTAGTAATAATCGAGAGCGTAAAGTAATACATACGTAACATTAACATATACATATTAGATGTACGGACATGCGAGACTGGTGATTGAAAATCTCGAAAATACGAGAACATATCGCGCGTGCAGTATGCGTTCGTGAGTGCATTCATGTATTCATACGTGATGCATCGTTCTAATATTTGTGTCGTCACGCCTGATGTGATTACTACGTCGATTAATTACAACAAGATTGTGCGAATGCCAAATGTTACTGAAGGCCGAAGTGAAAATTTCGCGGACTACCGGTTCGATAATGGGTGAGCCAAAGGCTAAAATAAATCCCCGCTTGTTCTGCATTAACATTTATATTATCCTGATTACAACGAACAGGAACTGCGGGTAGATTTTATTTCTTTTTTACAGCCATTGATTACACCTCCGCGCGCTCTTCGCGTCCCCCGAGTATCGCTAATGCGATTATTTGTACGCGATAACGGGGCACGACGACATGAGCCACTCATTATCGTTACGAGGACGGTTAGAGCCGCGAAGGAACGCGGGATAAGGAATCCTCTCTGGAACAGGAGCCCGGATTATGGTGTCCCATAACGCGCGTGCATACATACAAGTGGCTGCCAAGCACCGCTTGCCTCTTGCTCTCCCCGCGCCTTTTCACTATACTTATCGCCGTCTCGTATGCCATTTTCATCGACAAAAATGCGAAAACGATAATTGCTATACGTATTATGAATTGATATAATCTGCATTCGCGTTCTCGTATTGCGGTTTTAGTGGCGCTTTATACGCGGACGAATCTTGTTTTGTTTCGAATTTGTTTCATGAAAACGAACAGATTTATTTCGCAAGAGAGGATATTACGCAGCAGCTTGACGTGGTTTATTGACAGCGGTATAATATTGATAAAACATCATTTGTTTGCATCTTCACGGATTCGTAATGAGCTCGATCCTCTTTGTACGTATCAATGTCATTAAATAAATGGGACAATGGAAATGCAGATAATTACAACGTCGTCATGACAACGGCGTATCTTCACGTCGTTAAGGGAAAGTGCGATTACAACAAGGGGGATCTTTTGTATAATGAATTTGACGTTTTCGTCTATTGATGATGTCGGCCTCAGGCCGGGCTGGAAATACCGGGGGGGATATTTATTGGATATTAAATGGACATTCTCTCCATAGATCTTCCACGTCACTTCGCGCTGTCATAATGACAGCCTTTGGAAACTCGAAATACCGCAACCCGCGGTGTCCATGACTAGCCAAGACGTAACCATGCAATTCCGTTGCTTCGGAATTTGCCGCGGAATGCACCGGGTATCGATTTACTATCTGCAGCCAAACTCTAATAAATGCGAGATGGTACTGCCGACGGGTAGAGACACGCGGAGCGCGCGAACATTTTTTCGCGCCCTTGTGACCATTTTTTTACATAAAAGTACCATGAAACAAGTCTAACCTTCGTAAAAATAAAACGCGCTGTGCGCAAAAATATTTCAATAAATCTGCAAAAAATCAAAAATAATATTTTTGGCCGTGATGTATGGTGGTTATTAAAAAGCCGTTTGGCATGCATTTTATTTAATTGATTTCTATCCAAATGTAACAAAAACATATTTCTGCACGTACGGTATGCGGAAGGGAATATATTTCAGCGTATTTCGAACGGCAAGTAAAAGAGCTCCTCACGAGAAGTATCATATTTTGATGAATATTTCATATTGTTAACATAAAAAAAGAACAGTGCGCTATTAATTAATTGTAATAACGTTAATTGATGCAATATAATTTCTACATTATGCTTCTACGCTAATTACATCACCTCGTTCTATTTTACTACATAAAATTATTATTATAATTATAATCTCTTCTATACCACTTATGCATCAAGTGAGTGAGTGAGTGAGGGAGAGGGGGAGAGAGAGAGAATTTGAATAATTTACACGCCATTTCTAAGTTTTAAATGGAGCTCGAATTAGATCAGGCATATTGAAATTTCGCGTCCTCTACACGCAAAAGAGGAAATCTTGACGGAATAACGATCGAGAACATCTGATACCTCTCTAACTTCGGAATCGCTCTAGAGTTGGTGGCGCACTCGACGACCCGTTATCTCCGATTTCGACCGGTACGAAACGAACACTTCGGGGGATTGCTCTCGTCACCTCTTTCCCCCTCTCTCTCTCTCTCTCTCTCTCTCTCTCTCTTTCCCTCTTTTGTCGACGACGTCGACGAGAGGCTTGGAACTATAGGAGAAAGGAACACTCACCCTTCGACCCATACTCCATAGCCTCTGACACCTACTATAAAAACATTCCACGACCAATATAAAAGATTTCCGGCATCAAATAAAAAGCCGCGGTTGATCAATTCTTCGATTTCTCCGTCCTTAGAAAACCCACGAAAATCGGTGAGAAACTTCTCCCCTGTTCTCCGTGAAGGAGAAGAATTTCTATAACGCGTCCTTATATCTGCATGGATCAGCCTTCGGAACATATTTGAATCGCGATGAAATCAATTTTAAACGCCACTTTGCTCATCCATCCACATTTTTCCCGCGCGCCTATTCAGCATCGGAGCTATTTTGCGTCAAAAAGTGGCAGGAACAAAAATTCTTTGGCTACAGTCGGAAACGAATGCATACTCGAACTATACCACGGTAGATACATTTTGATATCATAAATGAACTCTTATGCGAATTTACGGTGCGTTTGACGAACACAAAAACAAATAAAAATTAAAGTTTTTTTTTAAACGTACCACTTTTGACGCCCAATTATATTTGTACGACGTGAAATTTTAATTTTCGCAATATTTCGAAAAGATGCATAAGAGACGAAGTACACACCAGCGATGTGTAAAGTAAAGCTAGATTCCACGCTGGGTTTTTTCGCGAAACTTTTTATCCTTCAAAACAAAGGGAGGACGATTCAGACCATTGTTCTGTCCAAACGGATAAAGAGCAAGCTTCAGTCTACAAATATTAGAACGGTCTTTTTTTTGCCCATTTCCATCATTGTGATTCTGCGGCGCATCAGCATTACGCTAATTATTTGTTATCTCGTGAAAGTAACCCCTTTGACGGTTTAAATAAGTAACTGCCATTAAGGTTGAGTAATGCGAATAATATATGAGTTAAATGTACGAGGATGTTTCCAGCGAGAATGCGACTTTTATGAGTGCATTGCAAAACGATGTTTTCCTTCTCTCTCTGTCTCGCTCGTTCTCCTTCCAAAATTCTAAAATCGACATGATAAACTAGATTGAAATAAACCAGCTAAGATTATTTTGTAATCGCCAATCCGAATCGATATTTTTTACCGAACGACGACCTCCATCCGATCAATGAACATTTGCATCACAAAGTAACACAATCTACGAGGATACCAAATTTTTACCTCTATTTTTTTCCAGCGGTAACGAAGCCGCGATAGCCGGCATTAACGAGTAAATAAGTCGCTTACGAGCACTAAAGTGCAAACGATTATTCTGGGAATACAAATAAACGGCTCCTAGTAGCCACGCTGGAGGAAACGGCGATACTTTACCTGATTAGTAACGTGCATATCACGTATCGTGGCCCGAAGCTCTTTTAGTTTTTCCTCTATATTCGTATTGACAATTAATCCGTATTAAAAACGGATACAAACTTCGTGCAGATGCAAATGTATTTATATCACGTATAAAAGATTTTCAAATATATAGAAAACATTTGCAGTTAAAAGACTAAAATATTTAACGTTCACTCTATTGTAAAATCAAGAAATAGACATAAACTCGATTAAATTCAAGATTAACTAATGCTAATATTATTGGTATTATAAATAATTCTAATCCCGGCAAAGCAACAAACTCTCATTGCTGAATCTTCCTCGGTTTCGGCTTTATGAAGTCACTCGATACAGATCTCGGTGAACCACGTTAACTCGCTCGCTCGCTCGCTCGCTCGCTCGCTCGCTCCTTTCCGGGGAGGATTACGTTGTGGACAGGGGTGTCCTAATTCTCGCAGCGTAGGACGGCGGTGGGTCATAACGATTCGACGTGGATTCAAGCGAAGTGCAAGAGGTTAAATCGAAAGGGAGGATTATTGCGACGGTATTTCGGATATCGCCGGGGGCACGTAAATTCCCGAGGGCTCGCCTATAGGAGAAGCTCTACGAGGAGGAGTCTGGTTCGTTCGGCTCTCGAGGTGGGTGTAATCGAGGCTCGCGGGAGAGCAGTGAAATAGAAGCTGCGAAGTAGGATGATGGTGGTAGTGGTGGTGGTGGTGCATAGCGCAGAGAACGAGAACGAGGAGAGGGGGAAAGTGATTTCGACCATAACAGCTGCTCCTCCTTGCAGCACGACTGGGTACCCTGAATGCCGGTGCCGAAGTTCCTCTGAGAGTCGCGAGCGGAGTTGGCCAGAGTGATCCAGAACGTCTAAGACGACGAGGTTAAGCAAATGTGTGCTCTCCGACTTGGGAGCGTCTAAGATTACCTCGAAAAGGTCGAGGGCCTATGCGGAGGACGCTCTCGTGGCTGTACGTCGGGAACTTTGACACAATTCCGTACCGTGGAATCGCTTCGCAGTGTCTCCGATTCCCAGATTCGAGTACTTTTCAAGTCAGTCTTTCCCCTTGGGAATAGGAGAAGAGAATAGTATCGAGTGTACCTGTGCGAAAACGTCCCGCATTGATTTTACTCTCTTCACGAGTTGGATCGTTTCACTTTGCCGTTCGCTATATTGCGGCGTGTTCCTGCTCAAAATGCTGTTTTTAACGATCGGCAGAGTTATTTGCCTTTTCCGTACGTAAAAGCAGGAACAAATATTACCACGAGTTGGTGCTATTTTAGAGAAGGTATTAGAGTGTACGAGAGCATTTTCACATTATTCCCATGAATTATGATTTACGCCAAGACTTTCCGACCATGGATGAAACGTCTTTATCTATTATCGTGATTCACGTAATTCAACGAGCAGCGTAATAACGTCGAGCATTATACACATTTCTACTTGTAACTCGAATCGCCAAAGCGTTTCAGCCCTGGAACGAGAATTTTCTCTCATTTCCCCGTTTTGTGCGCGCCAAGTTCTTCTATTCACGGGACACAGATGCGCGAGGCGAGAGCCACCGAACTCTCCTGCGGCTTGCTTTAATTGGGACAAATTACTCGGTGTACGTGAGCCGTGATCGAACGAACTCGCGATCTCACGGTTCAAACGCAAGTTTGCATTAACCTCTATCTCTTTGACGCGAACGGGAGTACTTTGCGGACTAAATTAAATCGATCGAGTGAATAGCTACTTGGATTCTTGCTATTGGAAAATTTTACTTTTTTTTTCATTACGTTCAACTACCCCACATAATCGCGACGATATTTTTAGGCGACTCGAAAGAACATTTAGTGTATGTTTGATCATACATACTCGCTTCTCTATAGAAAAAAAAAATAATACGTCAATACACGTGGCATATCACAAATCACTTCCGTATATATACGTCTCAATAATATTGGTCTATCATCGAGATATCAAATGTAGACGAGCGTCGGGTTTCCGTTGAATCAAAAGTTATCTGGGGCGAAGAAAAGAGAAGAGGGCGGAAAACGAGAGGATAGGTGGTAGTGAATTTGTCGTCAGGCGAGATATACCATGTCTCTGGTGTCTCATAAAAAATGATCGATCGAGCGGCAGCCACCACCTCGTCCGCGACGGACGATTGAGTTCGACTGGGTTGAGACGCCGGATATTAAGAGGCGCGTATCGATTTATAAGAGCGGTTTCCCGCCATTAAAAGGCCTAAAACCTACGACTCGGTCTCCCTTTTGACCTCCCGTCTTATCTTACATTGCCAACCATCGAACCGGAGGACGTCCATTCGCTCACACGATCGGGAGACCATTCAAAAAGTCCCATTCTCGATCCGAGATTAAGAAACTCGCGCGAGCCCGGGGGTGTCGACGATGAAGATCGAACGCGAGTTCTGGATGCTTTCGATCATCCATCACCGGCGGTAGTAATTTGGTGTCAATTTTTCGCGATTAAGTGAAAGACAGGCGGGTTCAGAATGGGGAAAAAACCGAAGGGGTGCGCTCGGGGAGAAACGCGGGATATATCGATAACCGGGAAGAGACGGGGATAGGAGAGACACACACTCCTTCGCGAAAGTTGTTTAGTTGAAGCGGACTCCGTCGCCGAAATTTGCCTATTATCTCAATCTCATGCCATTAGCGGAACGAATCAGCGTTCGTCTCGCAGTCTCAACCCTTCGCTAGAACTTTGAAACGTGTGTTCGATATTAAATATTTAGCTCTCGCTCAGTTTCACGTTACGAACTAATTGCCTGACATTATACAAGCTCACGTGATATTCTGTCATTCGTGAGCGATTCGACAAATTATTACCAGTCTAAATGTCTCAACATATATAGACGAGACTCTCGCGTATACAACAATGGAAATAATATCAGCAGTTTTAATGAAGGAAAATACCGTCAATTATCCAGATATCGCGAATTGTTCCCGACGCGACGTCGCCTGCATCGATCACGGTGCGCCGTATCGTCGACATCCACCTGGGTCCCCGGTACACACCGCACCACACGCTCAACACGATCCTCGCCCTCGGCTCGAATGATCGCTACGGCGCGGCATCAGTACATACAACGTCACGTATTTGTGCGGCGGGTAACTCGTGAATTGAACGAAGCAATCAGTACACCTCCATTATCTGGTTCAGTTTCGCCGCCGCCGCGTCGGTAGGATCTCTCGCATTTATCTTCGTTTTCGAGAATTTATGATAGTCACCCGAGTACCGAAAGCTTATTTCGTTGCAAACTTTTTTTCGTCGCCACTGTCGGAGAGACATCACGAGACGTCAGTTGCCAACGGGAACAACCAAACAAAGGAACGTAAAAGAACACGTACTCTGTAGATTCTCGCCATGAAAATTCGTGATATTATATTGTAAGAGAGTAAAAGTTAAACGATCCGGAAATACCGTGTGTACGTGAATAAAATCAGCATACGTTTGCATGATGAACTGATTGTTCGCACTGTGAGTACTTGATATTGCTTAATATCGCACGGTGGGGTACTATTTATGAAACGACTAATTTGCTAGCGCGCGGGGGTGGATAATACACGAGTTTGGAAATCCAATCGGACAAGATAGGGGCCGGCCAAACGAACGAGCGTCGAACCGAAGTTGAACCGAAGTTCCGCGCGCTGTTAAATGTTTCCCATGTCGCAGTTACGTCGGCGACGGTAGACACATTAATTCGACGGCGGCGCTGCGCCTATTCCCGTATTCATATTTATGTCGCATCCGACGATAATTATTATCGGAATGCCTAATTGTTGTTTGTGCCCGTACGCTAGCGCCTACCTGCCACCCTATGTGCATAGCCGCCGCCCTACGCCTCGTCGTTTAATGCAATTTCCGGTGTCGCGTCTGCACGTAAGCACGCACGCGAATATGCGAATGCGTAACACGAACACCCGCCCCAGTGTGCAGTGGCGGCGGTCAAATACACGCGGACGGGTGTATGACTTTCGAGTGAATTCCTCGTGCAATAACCCTGGGTGTTGTGGGTCAGTGGTTCTCGGGCGTTTTACACGATATCCTAAACTCTGGTCCATTTTTCATCGGCACAGCCGAAAACATCGCGACGATAAATTTCATCTGAGAGTTAGAAACAATTTATAAAGCTGCTGGCATCGCATCACGCTTCGACGCCCCGCCTGAAAACTTACTATTGTAGATAGATAACAATATATCGATGGAAAACGAAAATACGGACATATAAAAATATATAATATCAAGCAATGTCGCACGTGTGTGAAATATGATACTGCGAAATATTGTATATTTTTAATAATTATTTAACGATAATAATAAGTGAAACACGACCGTTATGACATCAATTATTTAACAATCGCAAATGATGTATACGTATAAAATATTAACTCCCACTCGCATATTAAAATTAAGTTGGTATAACAATTATTAATAAATTATTAATAAAGCTCCATCAAAGTCTAGGTTTTCGGCTTTTATAAAATCAATACAGTTCAAAAATACAGAGCTCATATTTTGCTTCATAATTGAAAGCGTAATACGTATTTTACTTTATGTAATCGAGTATTATGTCATGCCATCAGGAAACATCGAAGCTATTGCCGTTTTTTCTTTCTCAAATACAATACTCCTGACCTACCGATCGCCGTCGTAGTTCTATAAATTGAAAATGGAGCCACGTAATTAATAGCGCGAACTACATTGTTCTTAATGCCAGTAATACGTGGTTATATAATTACCAATTCAGGCACGGAACAATGTAGTTGAGAGCGGTGAATCGTAAGTATACTCTACGCAACTGTATTGTTGTATTTTATCGAATCGTAATGTATTTTCGGCACGAATTGCGATGCTTGTATTTCATAATAATGAGCTTTCGTTGGTTATTCGGAACATTATGAGCGCTATGCTCCTGCATCACGGAATATTTATTTCGATAGCATACGCGGATATCATTGCAAACATTATCATATTACCTTTCACAATAGTAACGTGAAGCTGTCTGTTAAATCTGTTGGCTTCATGAACATTGATTGTTTATTTATGATCACAAATAAATATGATTTTGTGTCATCGTAACATAGAATGTACCGATTTAAACATATCAAGATCGAATTAACTTTAATAATGTCCATTTCTACCAATGCAGAATAATTTTAATTTGGGTTTAACTTACTTCTTATCTCTTTCTAATTCTTAGAAATAGAAAAAAATAAAAGATAAGTTAAACCGAGATTAAAGTTAATATACATTAGTAGAAATAGACATAAGTGTCACTCGCTGCCACTTTTCCGTTTAATTCGATAGCAAAAAAAAATGCATTTTTTAACACTTATTTGCAGACAACAACGGTGACATCTTAAAAGAATAATGTACGAGTGGTACTTCGTCGCGTAAGAGTCATCTACGGTGAAGCTTGTTACACGGCACAACAACTTACTCCGAAAATGCACGCGTACCTATATGACTGGGATGTTATTCGCATGAGAGATGAGGAGGAAGAATGGTCGAGAGTGCTGGCGTCGTCTGGAGCCGCGGAACGGTATTTAGAGAGGAGGCCGGTGAGACATGGAGGCAAGTGGATGGCGGTTGAAGGGTTGCGGTGAGTTAAAGAGAGGGCTGAAAAATTACCAACAGGGACGAGCCAGCATCCGTGTTACCTTCCCCCCCCCCGCAATTCGCCCTTGCGCGGAAACAGGACGACGGTGAGCTCGGAGCGAACGAGTGAGAGAAAGATAGAGTGAGAGAAAGAGAGTGAGTGAGTGAGAGAGTGAGTGAGAAAGGGAGAGAGAGAGGCAAAGAGAGGGATGAAGAGGAGATGCGGAGGGGCAGTGTAAAGCCTGAGCCTCTGCGGTCTCTCGGCACATTTTTTTCCGTTTAAAGCAATTTTTCTGCTCGTTTCTAGCCATCCACCTCTACTCCCTCGCTTTTCGCCTCACCACAAACTCTCTCTCCTCGTCCGCTCATTCTCCCCGTTGGTTGAGACGGATATTTCGAGCGCCTTGCGGTCTCGCGATAATTGTTTAAGATTTTCTCCCTTTCCGCCACTCGGTCGTCCATTTCCTTAAGCAAGTCGATTAGTCACCGCGTCCCTACCGTTCTTTTTCTTTTGACTCCCCCCCTTCTTCCCTTTTCTGTTCTCGGGCGACGATAATTGGTCTAGTCCGAATCAGCCCTTCTCGCCTTTCCTCTCGCCTACGCGATAAACTCGCTCTTGAACGGATATTTCTTCAATGTTTTGCGAGCGTACTTCAGAATTTGTCGTTCAGAATTTATGTTCCGCGTTTCTTTAAATTGATAATTATCTACTCAGACAAGAAAGAGAAAGAGAGAAAAGAAGGTAAAGGTTGTTAAGCCAGAAGTAACAAGTACAAGAGATTACAAAGTTCCGATTGCCTCGTTACGTCAGAGCGGAACGCAAGCATTCAGAAATACTTCTTTGGAGGATGTTTTCTTCGTGGTCGATATATCGAGCGGGGTTTTACGGTATAATTTTTACCATGCATATGGACAAATTTCTCTGTAATATTTCGGAAACGTGTTTTTCACTGCAAATAATATAGGGAATATTTTATTTTATTTTGCAAAAGAAGAGAAGAAATAGTAAATAGTATATCATAATGTTTCCTTTGCAGATAATCGAATAGCGTTAATACTGTCAATTGTGTACAAGGAAATGCGCTTCCTCTTCGATTTACTGAAAAATGCGACGTTTTTATCCCACGCGAGAGAACGAAATTTTATTAATTTGCGCACAAGGATCATAATCCCTTCTCGTTGTCGTTTGTCCCTCCTACGTAGGGAAATCCGTCGTCGCGTGACGTTTAATTGAAAATACTATCTCGCCTCTCGGACGCGTCGCATCCGGTAAGGCCGTGTTCGACGATCGATTAGACTCCAGCACGTCCGACGACGGGTAGCTTCGCGCCGGAGACATATCGGTTGCAGTCCGGCAAACCGGGTCCGATAAAGTGTTAACGAGCAGCGGATTTCCCATCTGTCGCGTTGTTGCTGGAACATCGCCGGAACAACGGGACGGAAGATTGGTAGAGAGAGGCCAAGGGCCGGATAACGTCGCTCGTGGAAGGTCGTTAACGTTAATGAATAAGTAAGGTTAATTTGCGAATGAGTTTCACACTACGTGCTACCGTTGCTGCTGCTGCTGCTGCTGCTGCTACTATGCTACTTCTGCTTGGCTACCGCACACCCGAGGGCATCCATTTCATTATCGAGACCGACCGGCAAGCGGGTGCTTCGCCATCCGATCTCTCCCTTTCTTTCACTCACTCACTCACTCACTCACTCAGTCACTCTCTTGCTCTCCCCCCTCTCTCTCTTTCTCTCTCTAAAAAAAAATAGTCGAGAAATATAGTTAATAAAATTCAATCAATCAACCTTTTTCGATTCGCGAGTCCTCTCCGTGGCTGTCATATTACAATCTTAAGCTCTGAAAAGAACCGTATGTCGCTTTCGCAAGAAGGAAAACATGCGTGCTTTTTCTTATTTTCGCATTACAATGAGGTACTATTAATTTTTACTACAGAAATAAAACAAAAAAAAATATGACGTATCTATGAAATATTTTTGACGAGCGATTATATTGCATAGCTTGCAAGAAATATTTTTAATTAAATAAAAGCTAAATAAACTGTGATAAAAAATATATCTTGTATGATAAACAACCTTTACGATATAATACATAATTCCCAAACATAATACAATCAGTATAATGAATATAGTAATTAAAGTAATTAATATGCAATAAGAATGAACTTTCAAATTAAAAAACAAATATCAAGATGTAATCCTTTTTGATCTCATATATCATTCTTATTTTCTCTCTGTATCAACTAATAATATTAATTATTACGGGACTTTATAATAATAGAAAAATTCGCGCAAATTTCGTGTTTAAATATTTAGCAAGATCAGGATATATCACTCATTCAATACACATTAATTGGTCGCAAGCTTAATAGTCCGCCCAACAGGTCATGCTTTACAAACGCCTGCAGCTTTTATACACAGTCAAAACTTAGCGACTGTTCTCTATATCTAAACGCGCTACTTCTCAACGTCATCCCCTCGCGCCAACGACATGCCAAGTTTTCGGCGTCTAACTTTCTTCTCACGCGGAAGTTTAGGTCGGAACTTAATTCTATGCGCGAGATACAGGCGTCAGCTCGGAAGTTGGTGGAAATTGGTCCCCGAAGAAGGACTGGCGGATAGACGTATCGCACGGTCGATGTACCCGTAAGGGAAAAAAAAAGGAAAGCAAGAGAATTTAAAACAGAGGACGCAAAAAATAACGGCGACTCACGAGCGGCCGATAGTCGCGCTATTAAAGCTAATGAAATTTTGTTATCAAAGGTAAGATTCACGTTCGCCACGCAGCACATTATTTTCAGCAGGTGACAGCGGGATACAATATGGCGGTTTACTCGATAAGCCATAATGCTTCACCCGTCAGCATATCGCGCGGAAGGTCACGCAAGAATTTACACGAGTATGCGAGCGCGGTTCGCCCACCCGGAATATGCGGTTGCGCGCTTCTAACATAAATCACTTCTCGCAATATCCATCTAGAGCCTTCCCAGGAGCCTATTCCTCAAGGCGAATGACTTTCGCAAACCTCCGTTTGAGAGGTTCCATTTTGGCCATCGACGTATAAATGCCTCTTCCCTCCATTTTACGTTTCCCTCTTTACACGTCGTGTAATCACCTGCAATTCTCGATGATTATTGATTTATGCAAATCTGACTACGGAATAGATAGTTTGTGGAATATTGGCAAGCTTTCAGCACTCTACGCTGCCTTTTTACGCGACCTCCGTGTCCGTCCAATTCTTTTTATCTCTTCTAATTTTAATATTAATTGAAAAATGTGAAGACACATTATCTCCCGTTTCATTATCCGCTGAATGGTGTCACCGTCTCTGTGATCGGTTTTCAGAAATTTTAAATCCAACTGCGCGTATTCGACTGCGATAAGTACAATGCTTTACTCTCGACAGCTTACTGTATAATGGAAAATGCAGCGCGTGCAAGCGAACGCTTTATGTTCCATCGATGGTCAATAAAAGTATCGCTCGTCCATCATCGTCATCCCGACCAGTTTTAACGCCGGCCTCTTTATCATCCCGGAGTTGCGGTAAAAGTGAAAGCGTGTTTTCCGCGGCTATACTTTCCGAAGCGTTTTCCGAAACGTTTCGTCGCCGCTTAATGAACATTTCCGAAGATGCAGTCTCCGAGACTGACGACGTTCGTTACCGTCTGTTTTATCGTAGGTTCGTTTAAGCCGGCTCTTACGAATTTCGCGCTTACCACCAGAAGTACGTGTAATCTCGATGGGGCAAGATGAACAGGCTACGCCCGGAAAGACGAGGAACGGGAAAGAAGAGAGGAATCCAAGCGCGCCTCCTTGATGAGACCGAAGGTAGAAGGTATCCCTGTCGCGGGAACGAGGTACTTCAAAGCGTCATTTACGGTTGAGATTGATTTAATTGAAGGGATAGCCCGAAACGAGAATCGGATGCGATCTACCAGGGCCGGGCGGCATGTCACGATTTTACGCGTATCTTCGTGCGCTCGCCTTCCGTGTAGGTCCCCGATAGAGACGCCACCGTCAACGATCCTTTGCGGACGATAGTCTTGATTTGTGTGCATGTCTCAGAGATAGGTGATTTGTTTTGGGCCCGTTTAATCGAGACGCGAGGCTGCGAGATACGAGGAGGAGAGCACGAACGCGAGCGCTCGACGAGAGTTCCATTAAGGCGGGTCGGCCGCTGTCAAACCAACCACGGTAATATTAATGTCTTTCGTATAATTACATTAACAAGCTGTCCCGCGATAGATTCTCCGAAATATATTACTCATCGCGGATACAAGAAATAATTTCTTAAAGAAATTAATCAATGCAATCATGTTGCAATAACCATTGGCTTGTTCTACTCCAAATTTCTCTCATACTTTTTATTTTTATCGTGGTTGCCTTTTTATGAGGATACGACGATCATTCCGCCACGGAACGCATCCACGGTTCATCCTTTTTTAGGGTCATCAAGATTTATGCAATGCATCGCCGTGACTGAGAAAACACGGTGAAAATACGCCCGATGTCTTACGTATACGAAGCATATACTGATAGTATTGGTCGTAAACGTCCCAGATAAAGTGGCCCCATTCCACTTTTTATCGGCACGCTAAAGCATACAAACTGCCGTTGTACCTATGTAGATGCGCGCCGCGACCGCAGAGTTTGCGGTAATGGATCCGTAATTCCTCTAGAGAATTTCACGTATTACGCCCTTAAATAAGGTCTAATGTAGCAACCCAATCGTAACCCCCTGGGTGATTTTCAGACGCGCGTCTTGCAGCTTACCGTCCACTAATCGTTTGTATCCACATTGATAATTGATCCACCTAATCCAACATCGTTGGTAGCTGTCGCTTTTCGTCCCGGGGAAGAGACCGCGTTAGCATTAGAACGGATTAACCGGGCACCGTTATAGTAGAGTGAGGTCAAGAAAGCTGATTAGTAAACTATCGCTTTAAGAGATACTCATTAAAGTTGAATTATTCGATTCAATCTTAAAATAAAAATAAAACTCTTTATTAAAGTCAAATCCCATTGCACGTTAATACAATCGACTGTTAAATCAGCTATCTAAAAATATATAGTTTAAGTTATAAATTATAAGTAAGATATCAATAATTTGACTGCGATTGTGAAAGTGTTTTATACTCGATCCTTCCCTTTGCTCGTTAAAAATAATTAATGATAGAAGTTCATTAGAATGCCTTCTCGTACGCCACTTATCTTTAGAATCATTTAAATTTCCCCATATTAACAATTATGCGTTAGAATCTCTCGATCAGTTCCAGAAAGATGTTCGAGCCAGCATTTACAGAAATGCTATCTACTTGCTATCAAATTACAGGATATCTAACAACTTGGTAAAGTTCGGCATTTTAGGTACATCTTACACAGGGAAACGCAAGGATTCGCCGAGCGGAGAATAATTGGCTTAGAAATGCATAGAGTTCTAAAGCAGTTCCGGCGGTCGAGTGTCATTGAGTCGGCTCAAGCTCTTCTCTCGATATGAAGACGGGTTATTGCCGAGAGTCCTGTCGAGCATCCGCGAACTGGATGTAAGACGGGGAACACTCCAGCGTCTGTAAAACGCGCGTTGCGCATCGCTGCTCCCTATCAATCGCCTCGAATCGATGAGCGCACAGCGGGAGAACGCGCGAGAGAAACGTATGAGAATGTCTTTTAGCGCCTCTCAATTACGATCGACAAACTACGAGATGATTGACAATCGCGGCCTGGCGGTAGATTGCCGTTAAACAATCGCCAGTTGATTGCAGTCCGCGCATCGTTTGCTCACGTAAATATGGAACGTATTAACGAGCGCCGCGACCCGGGAGTGTAAGGGTAATCGTGCTAATTTATTATTCATTGATTATCGATGGCGTGTTATCACCTATACAATGTTCAAGCTGTCAATTAGTATCAGGAATAAAATATTCATCTTACGTACGCTTGACCGTGTCGGTGATCGCGCGAGGATAAAGAAAGCCGGGTGTTTTCATTTCCATGATCGCGAAGCCGAGACGGATGGCGAAAGATTGATTAGCGGAAAATGATGTTTCGCAATCGGAGATTTTCGGAGGACAGTCTGCGCAAATTAATCCATGCCGTGAATTCGGCATTATCGTTTCATACATAGAGCTGAGTAATAAAAGATCGCATGTCAGCCGACGATATCATTACACACGATCGCGCGTCATGGCGGCCGTTTTCCCCTCCTATTTTGCTACTCATAATTCGATTTGAAGATACCGTCGATACGTGAATACGAGCTTATGAATGATTTATGTAGTAGTGATTCACATATCTGAAATAATTACATTACCAAAGTCGAATTACCGACGTCTGGCCTCTCGATAGTTAATGACTAATGACTTAGTGAATGTGAAGGCACATACATCCTGTTATAATACTATTCTCAGCTTAGCATCTATTACAGTTAATGTGATAACAAAAAAACTGACAGTTTATTTACCAGAAATATAGTAACAAAATGATATATAATGGAACAAAAAAAAAACGCGTTTTATATAACATATTTTTTTTTTTTTTTTTTTTTTCATAAAAACCACGAGCGTTTACTTTGCTCGTTTCCAAATAAGGAATGTTTAAAATGCGCAAACAAGTATTATGCATCGATATATTTCTTTCTCGTTTAACCGCCCGAGCGAAGTAAACCACATATTATCGATTTCACTATTTTTTCGTATTCGCAAGTCGCTTATACGCGAATAAAACACGCGGATAAATCTTCACGATAAAAAATAAAAGAAGAGAAAAAACAAGAATAAGTAAGAAGTTATCCTTTTTCAACTTATGAATATAACGAAGAGGCGATTATCCGGCCTTTTTTACGCGAATAAAAAAGGGGATCGGCGCCCGAAGGCTTAAGGGGGTATTTCTCTTATTTTTGCGAAACATCGTTCTTTACGTGCAAATCCGTATGAATTCCATTTCCGCCGCGCGTAACCAAAGGAGGCAACGATCCCGCTGCCATTGAAGCAGGATAGACTGCTGGCCGTTACGCGGGATAGGTGACCGAAACACACGGCTCATCCTCGATATGATGGAGGAGGAGGACCGACCGATTCGTAACAAAATTCCATCGAAGAGCGGCCGACTGGCACGGCGGCTGCGTGGCAAACTGAATTCCTATCGCGTTTAATCAGCATTACTGTCGGTTAACTACTTATGACAGTACATCGTCGCTCTCCGCCTCCGCCAATTACACGACGTGCACATCGTTTCGGCTCATCCAGCCGCGCCGCCGGCAGTCGAGTCTTGACGGGCTACGCGGATGAACGTGATTCATATCTGCGCCTCCGACCCGACTCTTGATCCGGCGAGTTTACGTCGCCGTGAGGAGAAACAAGATATTAATATTAACACTGGTCAGATAAATGGTTTGATACCATATGAAGCGCGTAAGATCGTTCATGTTTTACAACAATGCAGCGACGTGTTATGTCAGTTTACTTGTTTCACTGTGTGTGGCAAGTCCGGCCTTGAAATTTATTCTCACTTTCAGGATAAAAATATATTCATGATTTTATACACGATGTATTTTGATGTACGAATTTATTTTAATATATATTTTATATATGAATAACTTCAAATTTTTCTCGTGTAGCGCATAAAATTATAAATAGAGTTTCGTCCTGAATTTTCACACAAATTATCTAAAATAAGCTTTATCGTATTTTCTGAAGGAACGGTTCAATTAACAACTGCGCCAGCATCTAACTTTACACGGAATATTTGCCCATTGATACCGCGCACGCTGTAAGTTTTCCTTTTAAACTACCTATAAGAAGATTCATGCGAACGGAACGCCCACCAAATGGATATATCTCCATAACTATTGGAGAACAGATTCATGGCGCAGTATTATGGAAGCGATGTAATTTCCACCCGCGTAATTAATGCGTAGAATAATTTAATCGCTTTAAAAAGCGGCATATACATACACATGAGAGGGCAACCAAATGGGTTTTTATTATTATACGATCCGGTATATAACTGACCATGCAGAAATATAACCGAAGAATCGGAGCGGCGCGGCGGCGGCGGCGGCGTCGGCCATGAAATATTTCCGTTGCCGTAAAATCAATTCATCCAACAAGGAATTCCCTCGCGAGCGCTTATTTAAAAATTCTTCGGCGATTTATCGCAAAGCATTCAGTTTCATCATCCAGAGTGACGCATGAGTTCAACATTACGCGGCGGCGCTCTCGAATGGAATTCATCAATAACGTCACGTCGGTTTTGCGCGGTTCAATTTTGATGACAGCTCATATTCGGCATTTAGCGCTTCGCGCGAACATATGCCCCCCGTTTCATTTGCTACCGAACAATGGGGGAAAATAGCGGCGGGGAAAGGTCGGGAAAACGAAATCGGGAGAAAGCCGGAGAATGAGAGTCTGGGAACTGGTCGCGTAATTAGTCCCTTTAATTAAACTGCTAGGAGGGTGAAGGGGTGGAACAAGCGGTGGAACAGCGAAATCGGAGGAGTGCGACCACGGGAGGGTAAGCAGAAGGAGATGGAGACGCCGGACAAAGAGGAGGAGGTCGGCGAATGTTGCAAATCGTGACGAGAAACCGAGCGGATACGCCAGCGCGCCGATCGCCGCTTTATTATGACCACGTAATGGAGATTCCGATAATACCAACTTCATTTCGCGGGTCGAGCGATTCACGCAAGCGATTCTTCCTCCCCTGCGCGTCCTCGACGCTCATCTCCTCTTCGATCTTTCATTTAATCCTCCCGCTATATCCGAATGAGCAGACAACAACTACATAAATCACCAAATATAGACGCTTCGTCATATTTCATTCCTCTCCTTGTGCTTTGCTTCCTCTCTTTTTTTTTCTTCCCATCTTCTGCACCCATCTTCTCACGCGGTGATTGAGTCGCGAGTCTTTTCTACGTTCGATTGAATAGCCTAGGATAATCGTTCATTAGTCGCGCACGAAAAGCCGAGGTGTACGTTAACTCCGCAAATTGCTTAAACGTTCAATCGGTGGCCAGCATCGAGGTCGATTATGTTGTACAAACCGCGAACAATGCCTAATGCTACACAGCACGAAAACCCATTATTTCGATTCGAACTGACCGTTAGTCACGTTCCTTTCAACTTATCCTTCATTTATCTATCGTTAATGTAGTATGTATCGGTCATACGAGGACGTCTTGCATACAGATAAACTGCAAAAATTACAAAGAGGCGTGACGAGAAGTCCGTGGAATAACATTGTTCGCTACGACAATATAGATTTATCACCTATCATTCATTGGCTTGTTATGTGTATGTGTATGTGTTTGCGTGTCTAGTGCTCTACATTATTCCACGTGGCGTACGTAGATTACGCGAAGTTACAAAATATGTCTTCTTATTGTTGAACCAACGAAGCTATGAACATTGCGAGACCGTGAATTTTCAAGACTCAGTCGCGATTTTTATGCGGACGATGTTCCCCGGGATCCGCTCGGGTCCGCCGGTCAACGCCGTCGAACCGTTTTAATCTCCCGTTTCTTGTAAAATTATGGGCGGGGAATATAATTTTGTAAGGAATCTCTCTCTTAAGTCCCTTCTACGTAGCAGTTAGTACGTCCGAAGCATGACAAATGTAAGGAGGATTTAAAAGCGCGGAAAGTTCCAGTGCAAATTCTATCTTTGGCGAGCGACGAACTCCCGCGGCATAGAAATGTCTCGAGCGCCCGGCTTTAACATCTTTCAAACTTGTACTTTCTGCGCTTCCTAATGACAGTGATTTCAAAGCCGATACCACGGACGAGAAAGTCCGTACGTTTCGTAGATATTCCCCGGGATATTGTGACCGGGCGTTACAATCGTAATTTTAAAATCAGCGCGACGCGAATCTATATTTCGCGGAGATATATTTCCATGGAAATGTCGCCCCACAGTTAATTTTTCCTTACAGAAGGGCGTATTTAATGATCGCAGTCGATCGTCAATTTTAAAACCAACTATTAAAATTATAAAGATTATTCTCCAATCAGGGATTATATTATTTGATCGCAAAAATATCTCCGCGCCTCGTACTCCGGTAATACGGCGATACGGTGATGATGAGAAAATGCGAAGAATTATCACTGGCTATCGATCGACGTCGCGAAACCGTCTGGCTGAGATTCTCGGGAAGATCGGAAACGCGACGGCATACTCGGTCGGGAAACGGACGGCGCCGCGGCGTACGGGGCGATCTCGTGGTGGCGCATCCGCACAATCTTGCTGCGAGCTCCTCTCGGTACTCGCGCATAAGATTAGAACATTTCGTATTCATGCGGTAAGGTGCGACTCGGTATTCACGGACGCAAGTACGAACTCTAACTGAAGTTTACACGGGCCAAACTAGCGCCAGACCGGGAGCGCACTCCGTGCAGCTTAATCGGGTCGCAACGAATGGGACATAAACACTAAGTGTCTGTAAAAACGCGCGTGCCCCCTTTAATTTTAATATTCTGCGTACCCGCCGCAATCTCCAGTAAAATTTACATACACAGAGATTACGCCCGTATTGCGGCACGAAGAAATTGTAACTTTAGCGATATAAAATAATATTCGAATAATATTCAACTATAGCACGCATTCTGCCAGAGAAACAGGAAAAATACGGTGTTCCAGCCAACATCCTCGCGTATTGATTGGAAATCGCGGCGGATAATGGCATCGAAATATTAAATCCCTTTTACATAGTTTATAATTTGCGAGAAAATTTACGATAGGATTACCTCGTGATTCCAAGAGTAATATACATAGAAAAAAGTTTTATACTGACCAGGAATTTAAATTAGAAATTATCGCACAAAACCACATAAAATTGCGTCGAGTATTAACACGTACTTCAAGTCAAATTATAGAAATTCGAAATCTTTTCGAATTTTACACAGCAACGTGAACTGTACGCGAGATCTGAGAGAGTAAATTTCTCCTACTATGAGAACCTTAATACACAGCGCGCCCGTTGCTCGTCCCGTTTTATGAAAATACATGAGTCGACGACTCGTTACAAAATCCTCCGAGTAAACTCTCGCGCACATCGGCAACTCGCCCAATTTCTTCCTTTGCGCTTTCTTAGCGTCTCACACGCGCCCCAGCGCCAGCTAGATCCAGAGATTACACATGATCCGGTGTGGAACGGGGGAAAGAGGGACGTACACACGCGTGCGAGCTTGCTAAGCGTGTAATTTCACCCGCCGTTTTCTCCCGGAATGGTTTTAATGTCAGCCAGTTCCGACCCGTTCCGTTCCGAGTCGCTTGCGGAACCACCGCCGCGCCATGGCCGCGCAAGTTTTGTTTTCCGCTCGTTGATTTCAATATCGTTCAAGCACCACCGCGGCATTCCGCGGCCGAAGTGCCGCCACGAAACGCGATAATTCACGATAGTACGCGAGATGCATATTTATAATGTTCTCTTAACGGATCCACCTACGACTTTGAGTTTGCATAGCCCGACAGAGAGTACGCTTCTATAGCATACACCATTAATGAATATTCTCCTGCGAACACGATGTAACGTAAGACGAGACTTCGGGGCTCAACAGCGACTTCGCGATGCTCTCGACGTACCGCCGCGATACCTCGTTCCAGAAGTTCGTAAAACACGAATCACCTGTCTCGCCTGGATAATTAAGGCAACTGTCAAACTGACGACGTCATTATGCGTTACATAAAAAAATATATAATATTGCTCTTGATAATCTAATTTACTTATCAACTCAGTTAGCGTTATTGCGATAAATGTACTCTTATTTTGATTTAAGTTTATAAATGTTAAATCTCTGTGTTATTCTGTCTATTTTAATTTGTTTTAAAATACATTTCAATCCAAAAAGAAAACGAGATAATAAGATATTATCTAAACTGAGTAATATCGTCAAAAATATACGAGTTATATTTGATGCGAATAAATTTGATCACAGCCGACATCATCTGACGTAAAGAGTACAAAGAATGAAAGGAGTACAAAGTGAATTAAAACGCGAGCAGTAATGCAGTTAACCATCGTTTGTCTAAGCGTGTAATGAGAAATATATATATATATATATATATATATATAACGTCATCGTGCCTTGTTTTCCGGTCGTTGATTTCAATTCCCTGGCATACTCCTCTCTCCCGGTTTTGCCCTTAAACCATCGCAGTAACTCCGAAACTTCGGACTTGGACAGTCAAATCACTCCTGTTAAGTTGCAGGCAGCGGATGTCGCGACCGATGAATTCCCTTATATAATAGACGTAGAAACGGAGCAATTCCCAATACACTATCGCCATTTCTTATACAAGCTAGACGTATAGACTCTCACGAGTATTCGGGAGAGTGAATGATGTCTCACTTCGAGACTGTTTCCGCGATTGAGACGCTTAATAATTATCTTCTCCCGTTATTTCGGAAGCAGCAAATGGCAAATGTCCGGTCCGTCGTTGCCCCAGGATATTTCCGATCTTCAGGTATATTGACCCGTTTACGCGGTCGACGATAGTAAACGAGAGTCGAAGCCACGCCGTATCGATTGTATTCCACGAGAGGTGCGGAGGGGGTTGGACTCGGCAAAGCGAGAACGCGAATGCTTACGGGGGATGTTTCGCGCTTTGTCGACGCGGCATTATCGTTCGTATATTCGCGATATACAGCGGAGGGAAGTATAAGCGGCCGTCGAAGTGTACGGCGATCCCCAGGGCGCGGCACCGGCTTGCCGCTGTGTTTCTCATCTGCCGCGCGTGTAGTCACCGGACAGGGTGGGCCGGTCGGCGGTCTCGGGCTGCACCGTCGGATTCCCAGCAGGTTCTCCCAACTAACCTATCGGTTTCTGGCCGGCTGCCCCGCTTAATGGGAATTGAGAACTTTCGAGTCGGCTACCGTGCGCGATAATTCATCGCCCTCTCGCTCTCGCGGCGACGGCGCCGACCGGCGGCGTTGCGCCTTGTGTCCTGGTCCTTACCGTAGCCGATCTACGACTCGCATATGCCTTCCCGTACGTACGGCGTCGGCGACAACGACGAGAGAACACGGAGGACGTGGGGGTGCCGGAGGGTGCCGCCGCCGGCGAAGTCGGCGGGTGCGAAGATACGAGCCAATTGCGGAGTCGGAGTTCGCTTCTCCTGTTCTCCTCGACATCCGCGGGTGCAGCCGGCAAACGAGTTTACCGAAGCGTGTCCTACCGCACCTTCTGTCTCTTTCGCTTCCCCTCTCGTCTCCCCCCTCGCTCTTAACGTTCGTTACCGAGATGTGTCGGTTTCTAACTGCTCCTGTCTTCGCTATCTCTATCACTTCGTGATGTGCGTTTTTAAAACACTAAGTTATAGAAAGAATTTTTTTTGGATCTCCGAGACATTACAATATTTACTTTTCCTTATCTTTTTTCTGTCTTTATTGCACTTTTGATAAAATTTTTCCTTTTAAAGAATCTTCTAATATACTATAACATCAAATTACGTTTCCTAATTTAATCTCGCGAATTTACTTTTGCTTTTATTCCTTGCACCCCTATTATGAGATTACATATTCTAAGATTAAATCGAAAAGCTTGCTTCCCTTCCTACCAGCAAATTTGCAATATATTTGCATGCCATTTTTTTGCGGGATAATCTAACCGAAACTTACAGCGGTACGGACGGTAGCGAAGCGTATTGTGGAAAAGCATGCAGTCAGTTTGGTTTTAACACCTTGTTTACACATCGGGCTTACGTAACAAGTGGACGAGTACAGTTCGCGTAATATTAACTAAATACTATGTTCGACAATCCTGTTGCGACATGCAGATAGGATTCGGGAAATAACGCGGATCAGCGATATTTCGTAAAGCGCGATACAAGTTTTATTAAGAAAAGCCGGAAAACATACGTCAAGAATTATTACGAGTCGGATGGGCCGTTAACGTCGCGCGTTGACATCGTTCCGCCTGTTTTATAGGCTGAATAACGAGGAACAACTTGTCCGCGTTTACGAGCTTCTCTATAGATTCTATTGCGCACCGGCATTTGTTGCAGCGATGACCGTAAGTTTAACGGTATAATTACTTTCCCGATATTCATCGCGTGAATACCTTGCGAGATTATAGCCGTGTTCGCGAGTATTAACAAATTAACATATTCGTTTGTTCTAACGAGGGTGATTATACGCTACTTACAATTAGTAATAGTACTTAAGAGATAAAGAGTGAGTACATGGATATACGATTACGTATGAGGTCTAATAAGAACTAAGAACAGTCTTGCTCGGAAAAACACTCATCAAGTTTTTTAAATTATGTACCATGTATAAAATATAAGGAGTAGGTTTCTTTTGACTCTTCTAGCTTGTGTTTCTATATAGGCAATTCCACGAATTATTAGGTTTCGATTCCGAAAAGTTACCAGCCCCTTGGACGAGAAACATATAAAGCGTCCATCCGTCTCTCCGTCTCACGTTAGAAATCTTTTCACGAAAACCACGGACATTATTTCCTCGTAACGGCGAATCAAACGCGTTCCTTGACAACGACAGGAGAAGCGATACGACACGATCTGTCCGTTGATCGAATCCGGAAAGGGAACGAGTAAAGGCGACTTCTTTTACGCGCGGACAGCTTTATTAAAAGGGACGCGCAACGAGATTATTGCGAGTTACCTAGTTGGTTAGCTCAAAGTTATCCGCGTGGCGAGCAGCGAGAGCTACGGGAGGAGAAGGTACGACCGGGTAGGATCGGGGCGAGCGACTTTACTCGTTAAGCAAGCCCCGAGGCTGCTCGACGCTCGGCGCACCTAAAGATTCTATACCTGCATCCATTTCCCGTCTACCACCACGTAGTTGTATCGTCACTGCCGCCACTGCCGCCACCGTCGTCGTCGCCGTACCCCGTCAAGTACCTCGCGTCTCCACGTTTCTCCAACTCAGAACGTCCCCCATCCCCCGCGTCGTCTCTGCCGCGAGTACCTCATCCTTGCAAGCTAACTCCTTCTCGACGATCGAGCTTGCATAATGGATGACGGAGGACGGACGGAGGTGGAGGAGAAGAGGAGCCAGGGAAGGGGGTGAGATTAATTCGGTGAAACCCATATCCGCGCGCGGATCTCCCAACCAGGTCCGGATAATGTATCGGCGCGGATAAACCTACCGGTTTGAGCGAGTCAATTCATCCTCCGAGCTGCCGAGCGAAGCGGCGTAAGCCAGCGGAACGATGGTGTGTCGAGTCGTGGCGAACGAACGGTCGTTAACAGAGTTGCTAACTTAATATATTTAAAATTAGTTATAAAACTTTTGAGACAAGCATTATATAGGAAGGAAATAATTTTTATATGAGGAGAAGACACGTAAACCTATGGTTTATTCTTCTCATAATGAAACATTTAATGTAATCTTTCCGTAAAAGGGATTAAAATAAATACTCGTTAAGGAGGCTCTAAGCTCGCGTTTCAAAGACGTTTACGTATCCACACATCGCTGACACGGCGCTTAAATTCAAGAGCGTGTGCCGAGATTGATGCGCCCTTAAACTTCGCGATTAGATTACGCCTCTATACGAACCACGAAGAACCGCTTTCTGATTTTCTGACGGCCCCACAATCCAAACGAGACCCGTGTATGAGCTCCGCTTTACTGTTCCCGCTTCACTTTCACGCGAAATACCCGGGACGACGCGCCCCGAAAGAAATCATAGCGAAGTAGCGCTCGTTCACAGGACGTCGATAATCCATATAGTTATCTCTCGCTCGCGGATAACATGCATAACCGCGCGTGTTGCATATTGTACAGTTCGGACAAAGGAGATTCACGCGCGCCTTATCACCTGTATCGCAACCGCGCAGACAAAACGGATGTGCGTTCCGCGTCCACGGCTAATATTTCTCGCACATCGATACTTACCGGCTAACGACGAAAAACGTCATAATGAGCGTGATTATCGGCGTCGCGTAGTCGAATTCAAATTGTCGCAGGCCGATAAACTCGTCGTACAATGCGAACGATAATAAAAACGGACGGATAATAATAAAGACGTGTCGTCTAGTGCCTCGCACGGATAATTGATACTTCTGTGGATGCGAAACGAGGTCGATGACTACGGCGACGATATGTCAAAAACATTCGACCGAGCGATCGACCATGTGCAGAGAACGAGGAGAGAGAAAGAGAGAGGGACTCAGAAGCAGGGACTAATGAAACACCGGCGCTTTGAAAAATGTCATTTACCTTGCACACGTATCGTCGAGATCTCCATCGTCGTGTAATAAAAATATCAGGTTCTGAACGGGGTCCCGAGCTCACGTCGACGCCGATCCACCACCGCGTCGGGTGTTGTGTTTAAATTCGCGCAAAGATTTGTCGAGGAGACGAGCCGACGGTCACCGTCACACCACCGTTGACAACGTGCCGTGGATGGCGTAGGCACGCGATAATTGTGGATAATTCCCGGCGTCGCGTGCCGCCCGCATCCCCTCGTTCCCCCTAATTATATGTCTCCCAGTCCTCCCGGCGCGGCGCGGCGCGGCGCGCTGTTCCCGCGCATTTCGCATACATACGCGATCGCACGTTGCACGTGTATTATACATGTACATGGGTACCGGAATCGACGTTTCCAGATAGAAACCGCGCCTAGTGGTGGGAACATGTAAGCCTCTCGGTCCGCACAAACGGGAGGGCGAACAAAGGGGAAATGGGATGTAGGATGTCCTTATCGACAAGGGAGACCAATATAATCATCCGCATACCACATGTGCGTACATGTTATGTACAATGCGTGCGATTTCAAGTATCAATCAGACACGTAAGATTTGCCGGACAAGACGGATAGATCATCATGGAATTATATTAAAGATTATCGATTTAACAGGTCCGCAAAGATATTGATTTAGGAGAATGCCTTATCGAGCCCTATTAGATATTGCCTTGTCGAATAATTCCTTTTCCAGATTTGCACAATAGAAATTTTAATGCACGTTCCTCGATTTATTTTCACCGGCGGTTATCGCAGAAATAACACATCGCAACGAGGTATTTGAAGCGGAAGTCACTGTCGGCGGTGGCAAATGGTTCCTGTCACGAAGTCGTCCTCCCCCTGGCGGGACGAGACAAGGCGAGACGAGAGAAATGAGACGGATAACGACTTTAAACGTACGGGAAGTCAGCCGCGGCGCTCCGCGATGGCGGCTAATGCGCGAAATGTAAAATGTTTCATTAGTGAAAGACGCCGGCCGCTTAAGCAAAGCCGCAAAAGAAAATATCTCGTAAAGATTTCCCATCTACGGAAAATCTATTCCGCCGCTCTCGTCTAAATTCTACTCTCTAACTAATAGACTCCGAGCGAAGAAAGGACGGACGGACGGGCGCAAAGGTCTCGCTGAAGACCGAGACGTTCTCTTTCGAGTGCGCGGTACGATACGCGCACATAGCTCGCAAGTAATTCCAAAAGTTCCTTCGCAAAGCCGAACAGTCGGCACAAAGGATTGATTCGGAATGTCAAAAAGGAAGAACGGCCAGGCCGTCTATTCTTTCGCATACGTTGCGGATTTGTACATTTTATGCGGGATAACGTCTGGTACATTCAATCTCTTTACCTTACGGCATCGCGTATTAGATAATCACATTTCGACATTGTGTCAACAGTGCCCTCACAATCGATCGTCTGGTAAAACTTCTAATGTCACGTGTAATGTTGAAGTTAATGTCAAGTTATATATCTTTTAATGTTAATAAATAAATAGAGAATTAAGACAATATTACATGACAATATATGCATTTTATCGATATTACAGAAAAAATTTTTTCGGATATTGAGAAATATAAATCTACGAATATAAACTGAATGAAAGTATTTACATTCCTTTTTCCGGTATCGGTCTTAAAAATTGTAAAATGTTATCCTGTTATCCTTATTGTTTTTTTACTCAACCAGCCTCGCCAGTTCTCTTTTCTCTCTACTCTACATTTGCACATCTCTCGTTTGATAATCCATCTCTTTCGTCGTTATATCGTTAACTCACTATACGGGTCGAACATACACACGAACGTCCGCGGTCCGGCGCCAGTGTGCAACTGTATGTAATTATTCTAATTCGTGGTGCGTGAGTCCGGAGCTCGCATTCGAATGCATTTGCTGTATCACTTTTTGCCTTTTCTCGCCAATTCTGGAATGGGCGCTGAATGGCAAATCATCGCCACACGTAACCCCCCGCATCGAATTAACTCTCGGGCGATGCCACCATTACGGTATAAAAGTGGAATTTTAAAATCAAAGCTGGAAAAATCCGTGCCCATTGAACCGTCTCTCGAGACCGTTTCGCGCAATACCGAGGTACTAGATCGCCACTCTGCAATTTCAATGGCTCTCGAATCTAGTGTCTGTTAAAGCAAACGCAAATTTAACCGTAAGGTCAACGCCGCGATAGGTATCGCGACGATATCGTACGTCAGCAACGGGAGTAAACTGTTTATAAGCAGCGCGTAATATGTAATTACCCATGGACGCAGGGACAGCCGGATAACGTCGCATCCGCGAACATTTTCATTTCGGCGGCACACATGTGCGGCCCGGCCGCCCGGTCTAATGGATTTGCTTTTACCTGAAATTGAATTATAACGCTGTAGCAGTTTGCGGCTTTGCCGCGTAACAAGATTTAATAAAGCAAGCCGCGTAATAATATGGTGCAGTAATAACATATGCAGTACATTACTGCGATATACATATCCCGCGCGGATATATATCATCGGCCTGGACGCCACGGATATGGAAGAGAGATATTACTGCTACTGCGGCGCAGTACCCTTCCCGAAATTGCGACGCATCGTTCGCCCGCGAGGCAGCAGGACAGGTCGCGTCCTTCGCGCTTCCGGAGCGCACACATCGGTGCGCGCGATCTTATTTGCCGTACAATTTTATTTCCACGAACCGTATATATTCCTTCTACCTTCCCTAAGTTATGTACGAGCGTCCGGGCAATCGCCGATCCTCGCAAGACGTTACGAAACGTATCTAGCCGTCTTATTTGCGCGGATTGCATCTGCATCTCGACGCAGAATACAAAAAACCAATACGGACGAAAGAAGAGAAAAAGAGCATCAAGAAAGAGAGAAAGAGAGAAGAAGTTTGCAACACGTGGAACACTTTGACTTACGTTTTGACTTACAGTTAGTCTCGCCGACCTCAGGTGACCTAATAAAAATTCTGTACAAGATCATTATTTATAGCAAGCTAATAATTTTTGTACTAAAAGATTTTTATAGTTGAGAGTTTTAATAAGTAAATATAATAATCAATATGTATATAACAAAAAATAAAACAATATTAACATTTTCGGTCAGAATTTTGAGCCTAGTAATAATTTTCGTTTTGAGTTTAATATATTTTATGCTTTTGAATCATGCTTTGATTATTCCATTAAAAGTATAATTTCGTATGATTTAGTATTACTGATACCAAATAAGCATCTTATAAACCTACAAAGAAATTGGTTGCAAAAAATCAAATTTTAAATAAATGTTTAAAATTTTTATTTTAATATAAAGTTAAAAATATAATTAAAAAATATAGATTGAACTCTAACTTTTCATTAAATAATCTCACACTTATCAATACTTCCCTAAAGAGCAACAATTCTCTAAGTTTTCCTCTAATAAGTCCGTGACTGAATGACATTTCACACTTTCCCCGACATCCTATATACAGGTACCAGACATGAAAGAGACAGATGGATTTGGACGGACGAACAACGTAAGGCACGTCGTGAGAAAAAGAAAAGTCGAGAGGAGACGAAGGGGGAAAGGGGGGAAGTGAATGGATGTAGAATGGCGGTTTAGCGGAGACGGGTGGCACAGGAAGGAAGCGAGGAAGGAAGATCAGGAAGGAAGGAACATGTAATTCCGGAGGGCTTAGCGCGTCCCAATTTTCGGACCAGTAAATTCCAATAACGTCCGATGCCCTTAAACTCTTCGTACATCACGTCCCGTGAACCGGCGACCGATTTATAACCGAGAAATTCGGGTTATCGATACCTATCGGCACCCCGCGTCTCCGACCCCCGCGACCGTGCGAGCGCCGCAGCTTTTCGTGGGGATAACGATGCGCTCCCCCGGCCGAAGTCTCAGCCAATGATTTATGAATCATTGAGGGAACACTCGGCGCGTATATCTATATGATCTTCATTCTACAAACTGTCTGCACCACGGCTTTAATGACGCGAATACACGAAGCCGGTGGAAGAAGAGGCCAAGTCGGGCAGTGAGTTACTGGTTTACTCCGTTTTTGTTGCAAACAACTAAAGTTTTCAAGCTCTCAAGTATTGTCCCTGGAAAACGGGCGGAGAGAATCAGTTAAACCACAGTTAACTTTAACCAGTATTTATGGGAACGACCGTACGTCTGTCGGTTTAGCACGTGCGGATTTCTCACTACTTTTTACGATCCGGCCTAACTCTCTCACAGCTCCTACTACGGTGTAACTCGAGGAGTTTCATAAATTATAAGAGCTACCCTGTGCGCTGTGCGCGGTCGAGAGACTCTTCTACGCGGACCTCGGCCAGCGTCTTCCATCAATGACCGAGCGAGATCGAATTTCCGGCGTTTCCTTCCTTCCGATCGAGACCGCGCGTCACCGCTCCCGAAGAAATCGATTTAGCGGAAACGTCGCCGCAGCGAAGGCTGCGGTAGAACGCGATGCGCAGTTGGCGGTGATGTCGGTATGTGCAGGACACCGTAATGCCGGACACACCGCTGCGAACAACGCTAAAGCCAATAACTTACGCCACGCGGCTTTGAACGGTCGTCCGGGCTTGCGGTTTCGTGACTAAATAGTAATATTGGGAATGCCGCGCTGCGCCGCAGCGTTACCGTTGCCCATATTAGCGACGCTCCTACGTTTGCTGCGACGACGCAAGAACATGAATACGCGAGCCAGGGGGAGGCTACCATTGAACGATCTCGGCGGTAACCCGCACGAAAGTGATGCCAATTCGACGATAAGAATCAAATCGGTGAAGCCCGATCCGTTTGCGGAGCGATTGATCTATTGGAGAACCACCTAGAGTCGAATTCCAAGTGACGTTAATTCCTGTTAAAAGATTGAGTGTTGACCGTTTGATCTCAAATATACACTGATGTATATCTATTAATTACAATTGTGCAATATATGTAAATCATTGTTACGTTGTTGCTCCACTATACGCAACATAAACTTGATGATGTATTCCAAGTAAATTTCAGCGATACAAATGGCACAGCACGCGATATCATCCCTACTATTAATTTCCTGTGCCGCGGTCTGGCTAGCCGGTGGTATAATACAGAAGTCTATGATATCAATGCGCCTCTCTCTCATTCTCTCTGTCTTTCTCATTGTGTATACATGCGTGTATACGCGCAGCAAGCGACACGACGCGACGTGGTAGCGTGGTACAACGCAAATCATATCAACCACGCGAAGACAATAGAAGACCAATTAATTGAATATATAGCTCTCTAGGCGATTACATCTTCAGCCATTTCGCTGAAATATTCACGTACGTCGAATATAACGAGGTATTCTCGCCTCGAAGCTATCATAAGAGAGAAAGAGAAATTGAAGGACGGGTATATTGGGGACGATTCGAGTGGAAATTGGACAAAGTGACAATCGCAAATAACGACGACGCAAATAACGCGACGCGCCTCTTGACGAACCACTCGAGATGAATTATGCTGTCATGACCTCTCACAGGTTCACGCGACGAAGAGTTGGCCAATTAGGGAACTACGTGCGGCAATGATTGCGTCCCTTTATCGCCACGGACGCACTCGATCGTCTCGCGTGTGGCGTTCACGTCTCGATTGCTCCCACATCCACTCTGCTGATTTCAACTCCGCAACGAAAATGTGTTTCTCAAGCAATTTTCACACGTGACCTATCATGTACTACTGTGCTACAGACGCCTAGAGAACCCGAGAAAGCCTTAAACAATTGTTATCCTTTTCGATGTGACGAATGTTCCTGATTCCATCAAACTGAGATCTACGCGATGTTAAGTCAAACTTATTCTTTCATCGTCTATCGAATAACACTTCTATGATTTCAGAAAAGATATCGTAATACATGAGAATGTAAGTTCTCATCGATAACGCGCAATATTTCACGAATCGCACGACTTGATCCGATACAAAGTTATTTTCGGTAAATCGTAATCAGACGTCAACTTTATTCGGAAGATATCTCAGGATTAATGCCGGGTGTAATATGCAAGCTGGAAAAACTGATATCTTCCATCTCGCGCGGGGAAAACCGCGCGGTCATTATTCTCGCGCCGCCGACTTTATTTACGATTACTCCTATAGATGAGACAGCGGACAGCGGACATCAGCGTTATCTTTGTTCGCGCGGCACAAAGCGCGCGTTGCGGAGCGTATGTGCACGCGGCAACCCACACGAATAATGAAATTTCGTTACCGCAAGACAATACTGTCATGCATGCCTGGCCAGATTCTGCTACCTGTCCACGCGGCCCGCCCGGTGAAAGCTACACGAGCCGAACAACTGTTATCGTGGCAAATTGCACGTTCCTTGTGTACCATTACGAAATTCTGCGGTAACATTGTTCCGCCTCGGCCCGTAACTCATTTGCAAAAAACATACGTGCTTTTTTTACGAGGGATATCGAATGTGTCCCCGGGCACTATTTGAGGGTATCGTAATTACCGTCCAATTATCATAATTAGCGACATCGAAAGCAGCCACGGAGCTGGCGGCGACCAAAACGAAAATTACGTTTGCATGTTTGCGCGCGTTATCAGAACTAACCAAACACGGATTCGCTGCGCGATATTTCGGTAAATTAGATACGAGATACAACATTCAATTTCGCCCGTCTTACCACCATCGTCGTTCGTATCATTGCGCTGTTTCGAAAATACCGTCGCGGAATCAACGACGCGAGAGTGTCTATGAACCACCTGCGCCCTTCGATAGCTCCCCCGCGCGTGATAACTTAGTTTTATTTACCGAATAGACAGTCTAAATCAAGCCGGTGTTTGAACCACGCCGTACTCTACTTTCGTTGCTTTTTCCCTTTTTCTCCCTTTTTTGCGTTCGGTCATGGGGAGGAAAGAGAAAGAAGAGATGAGCCGACAAAAGAGCCGTAGGGAGAAAGAGGAGCGAGACAAAATGAGAGGGAAGAGTGAAGAGAGAGAAAGAGAGAGAGAGAGGTGCAGGCGGGAATCGGTTCGCATAGATCGTCGGCGCGGACAGCCGCGCCATTAGATACGCCCATCTCAATCACTGGCGTACGGAGGGTCATAAATTCTCGCGTAAAAGTGGTAGAAGAGGCGGCGGTGACGGCGGAGATGCACGTGCTGCAAATGCAGCCGGGTGTTTACAGTTGGTCCATTCTCTCTGCTCGCACGTCCCGCGCCGCACCGCAAAGCGCGTCGCGTTTTCGCCTCGGACGCTTCGGACGAGATTAGTAATTGTTTGCACTGACTTTGGTATACTTTGCGGAACGATGTCGGGAGCGTTTAGCAGTTGTCGCCTTGTCGCACAGCCGGCTCTCTCCCGTCCCAGATGACAAATACCCGCTCGCGACGGCCGATCGTAGCGGATAATTCCGCCAAATGTGTGGGAAACGCTAATTAATACGCAGCTGGAGCTAGTGGAGCTGCCGCTATAACTGCCGCCGAGTTGTGCTGCTATTCTCATTTGCGTTTCCCCTTTCCGTTCATCTAATTGCCTCAAGATATCCTTTAGAAGCGCGATAAATGCGTGTAAATGGGAATGTAAATTGCCCTATCCGCGCAAAAAGAAGAATAACGTGTAAATCTAATGACCGCATCGCCAGCCTTATGACTTTTATTAATGTCAATTACATCTGTACGCGCGTTTTTCAGCTTCGTTTCGCATTTATGGCATGTCGAAGGAACAACTATTTTCCTTAATAAAAGTAGAATTTTATAAAAGCCGTTGCTTGCATATCAATTATACATTTAAACCTGCTACTTATACAGGCTTAATATTTTAGTCTCCTTATTAGCAATAAAGAGTTAACGGCATAATCAAGTTTCATCAGAATGACACAATACTTTTTGCGATGTATTCATTTTTACTAAAGAAGTCTTTTTGCACAAATAAAATGTACTATTTTGCTTGATAATAATTTATATTGTTTCGTATAATATAACTCTCATCTAAATAGATATCGATAATGTCAATGTTAAAAATGTTGTAAGTGATACATTATTATAAAATATACAACAACTAATAAGAAAAGAAATTATAATCGAACGTAAAATTATAAATACGGTTTATTGAAAAAGGCCAGATTAGCGCTTAATTAAGGAAGACTTCAAGATCCGTCGACATTCTGGCGGTATTACGACAAGCTCTGACAAGCTCTTTAACGAAGAAGTTTGTATCCTTCGTAATATTTTCATACGATAAATATCGCGGTTCACGTTACGCGATGCTTCAACGCTGACATTTATCTACGGGAATTGCATGTCGTGTTCGCACGCGCGCTCGCGTTGACAAATATCGCACGATGTTAGTAGATACTAATGAAAACTTCATTTAAACAGGATTATACGACGTTAATATTAATTATTATCACAGGATTAAACTTATGACTGGACGAAGCGGCGCGGCGGGTAGATCGAAGTTACCTTCTTTCCTACACGTCTTAATTAACGAAGCTACCTTTCTCGCTATATATCTCAATTATCTCTCTTGGATGTACATATTTCGTAAATATTTCTTTCGGAGATTAAAAATTTATCAATACGTTCCAGTATCGTCATTCGCATTTTTGTAGAAATAATAATTATCTCATACAAAACAAAGAATATTTTCCATCCCAAAAGAAAAATGAACACATATCGTTCAAGAAACACCACAAGGGATAATGGAAAAGAAATTCCGCTGTTCTTCCATTCGCAATTTTACTCGCAATTAGCAGGGTAAAAATGCAATACGTCGGAATTGACAGAACCCCGGTTTACGTACGCGACTTCCAGACGTGCGGGAAGTAACTTTAGCTTAAGGAAGGGGTTAGAAGGTAGCCTGAAAGCGGAGATGGCGGTTATGGGGCCTGAAAGTTGCTGGCGGGAGAGCGACGGTAGGCAGTGATCGAGCGGTCGCGACTTAATGAAACTCTTAAGTGCCGACTATTAATATGGCTTCCAAGTTACCGGGTGGCCCGCTGCGCCTCCATCCACCGCGCCCGCGTTCCCTTCCTTCCGCCCTCTCGCCGGTTACAAGCTCCCCGAACACGAGGAAATGGCCGTATCGCGCAATTTTACGCCGAAAAGTGAGAAATTAACGCTATTTATTCCCGTATACTTCTCTCCGTCGGCACAGAAATTACGTCAGACAATCAGCGAGATCTACTGCGAAATCTGTCCTTGTTCCAACTAATCTGACTTTTCTCCACTCAATCACATATGCTTAATTATAGTTCAATGACACTACGCGCTGCTTTACGACTCACTAAGTTATTTTATATATTCAAATATAGATGAGATATCTACGATATCCACGATAAATACGCTCGTATAGTTATAAAAAATTATCGTAAAGAACAATTATTATCAAATAAAGAAGATAATTTACATCATCACAAAATCATCAGAAGCAAATAGATATTCGCACACAAATATTTTATATCTAGAAAGTTGTTAAAAAATTATAATACAATAAATTTTGTTATTGAAAAATTATTAATTACTTCAAAAGTCATGATTATTGAAAATATCATTTTATCATTTTATTGGCGACTTGTTCCAAAATAGTTCATAAGCCGCTACGGCGGCTTAATCACATCAATTTGCACAAGGGATAAAGATGGAAACTACAAAGTGTCACCATTATCCTGATCAGCTGCCCGGAATCCAATAATTTACGCGGACATCCGCTGAGCGAGCCAAACTAGTAGTGCGCTAAACCGAGTTCACGCCTTGTCGCGCTTTTCGAACCGCTGTCACGCAAGGCGGTCGGCTATACCGGGCTTCACGTCCCCGTCCCCAATTTGTCTTTGAATGAAAAATTGATCCGGTTAGGCGACTGTTGTAGCTAGTCGGAAATTGCGAGCGTAGGAAACTGACGGATGGGGAGATCGATGGCGCGCCGATACTTTATCCGTCGCGATACCGTCGACGTCGCGGCGTCGGCGTCGTCGCGATTCAGCCAGGTAAACTGAATCGCGCGCTCATTCGTGTGTTCGAATAATTATTTCCAATTTCAAGATTCAATTATCCGGGGTAAATTAAAATCCAACAGGACTCTCTAGGTCGTCATCGTTTCACCTGCGGCTCGCTGATCGTCACCTGATTATAAAAGTATCGCAAATCAAGGAGGTAGCAGCTTGTAACGAGGGTATTACACGAATTTAATTAAATATTGAATAAAGTACAAGTATTCCGATAGTGCCGCCGAGCGCGAGTAAATGCACCGGGCAAGATTGATCTCGGGTGAAGATTTTAAGCAACAGTATGTATAATTACGAAGATTAGAATTTTATCGTTAAATCTATTTGTGAGAGGAATTATTTAATACTTCGGTGTTCGTTTTTTCTAATTTTCCAATTATTTACAGGGTTCCGGTACTACATCAACCAGAACCGTCGTGACAAACGTTCTCGGACAACAAAAGCCGTTATGGCTTGTACGCGCGCCGTTTATCTGAGACTGACGACGCTCGCTTTCAAGCTCACTTTGCGGGTTGTGCATTTTTCGCGTCCGCGTGCACGTAGACGCGCCGAAAAATTCGCATCCCTTGAGCATTGGTCGCTTTGTCGCCACCCCCGTTCCGGTTTTCCTTTCCTTCTGTTCTGTTTTTTTATCTCTCTCTTTCCGCGTCCCTGTTGGAGCGCGCGTTCGTCCGTTTTTCGATTCGGCGGCGAGACAATGAAGTCCTTATCGCCAATGGCTATCGCCACGAGCGTCGGCCGAATCGGCCGCAACCGATGCGCGACTGCTCCTTTTTCCACTTTTATTTCCCGATCTATATATAAATATATTTTTCTTTTTTCCATTTGCCTCTGGTTTACACTGGAGCAATCGCGGTTTTTATCATGAGCTTGGCACCTTTGACCGCGACGTGCTGACAGCGACAGTGCGCGCGGACTCGACAGAATTTTCTCGATAATCTACGAGTGCCGTTGAAAATTTCGGCTTTCCTTAACTTAAAAAATTATCAGTTTCAAATCGTGAAAAGTCTACTGCTCGCCCGTGACGTCGCAAGATAAATTGAACTCTATTATCTTAATTGCACGCTGATTTTCTCTAAGAACCAATATAATATCGCGGAATTTAAATTACACCTAAATAAGTCGTTCTCCTCAGTCGCGACTAAAAGCTAAAATCTCCTGGTTAGCTTGAGAAACTTTGTAATTCAATTACTTCGAAATTGTAAGTTGTGTCTTACAAACTAAGCGCTTGTATTTCGTACAAATGATTAATTTTGTATGCGCGAATATACGAAATTACTTTACGTTCCTTTGTAAAAATCTTCTCTATTTGGTAAAAGCTTTTTAACACTTTATTCTCGAAAGAGCTAGGTGCCTCTTTACATCATTAGAATAATAATTTTCCGAAATTAGAGAAATGTGTGATAATACATTATCTCTGAAATATTACGTAATGTCACGAGAAATAATCTCTCTCTTTTTCTCGAGTAGTGTACCTCTGCTTCGAGAATTTTTAAATGAGAGCGTGAAAGTAAAGAGTAATCTTTCGAGTTCATTTCTGAGCAAGTATACATATATATACAAACTAAATAGTTTAAACAACAATTTTCTTCTCTTGGCGATGCTAATCATCTTTTAACAAGTACGCGTAAGTTGAGCGTGTGATTACTTCGTCCGCCTGACGAAACACGTGTCGATCGATGTAAGTACACGCCTCTTAGTTCCAGAAATAGTCGCGCCGCGTGTTTAACAAGCCCGTTTAACTTTTAATAGGCTCGATGGCCTAATTATGAGCCACCGCGAAGTAACGAAGTCTGTCACGTTTTGCAAGCGGATATACTGGGTGTGACAACTCAGCCCCGGTGTACGGAAGCAGTATGAAAACGGAAGGGATCAGAATCCTTCGCGCAACGCGTATATGTTCCGGCGCGCTGTTAATCAATGAGGATTTTGTTTATAAATAATTATTTAATTAAAACATTTTTTTGCCGTGATTATATTTTTGATAATTTCCGGTCTCATGACGTTATGAAAGCAGTTGGGGTGGGTGTTTAAATTTCAGAATTATAATATATACAGTTGCCAGAATTATTTTGTTTTTGAATGCGCTTATATCGTGGCGCTACTGCTCTTGGATAAATACACCAAAGGAAAGTAAATAAATAATCATGCAGGTACGATAAATAAATTCACTCACCACTCGCCATTGCTGCCGTCATATCCGATCGACGAATCCATCCGCAGGAGACTCGTGAAAATCTGAAAATATACGTGAATCAAATTCGATTACTATATTTTCAATCCTAGGATTTTGTATCAAAGGTATAGTACGCGCCGCTGTTAAACAAAGATATGGCCATATCGAGACCGGGAGTGTAAATACGCGCAGGCAGCTTTGATGAGAGAGAAAACACGTCCACCATTTTCGCGGATTGGTCGAACGAGTCGACCGTAGCAAAATCGAAGCGCGGAATACACGCATGCACGTTCTTGAAATCGTGGAATCCACTGAATCGGCGGTCGATCAGTCGACGATACAAAGTGGCACGCGAGGCGATATCGAAACTGCATCAGCCTTGAATAGCGGTTAAAGCATCGCCCGCAATCGAATGCACACTCTGCACTTGATCGCTCACGGCATGGTTAGGGGAGCGACGCCAACGGTACGATACGGAAGAGATGAATACGGCGCGGAGCACCTATTAATTAATTAGTCCCCAAATCGGCCAATCACCGGTCTCGCGAACGATCAATGAACCGAATCGACCCGTCGCTGATTACAGAGGACGTTATTGTACTCTTGCACGGCGGATCAAACGTAATTCGATGGGCCGACGCGATCTATCGGGATTCGCGAGTGCCGTTCGTGATGAAATGGATAATAAGGCTGAGAACACCTCGATTCTCTCGTCCTCAGATCATATTTTGTCAGCAAAAGAGGGAAACGGTCGGAGCAAAAGTCGCGCGAAAATTTTATACGCGTTGTCGGAAAATTTGTGGGCGCTCCGCTCATGAAATTCTCATCGAAATTCCGACACTCGGAGTCTCGGTAATTGGCGAATAACGGCGCATTAGATTACTCAATCTACACCGGAATAAATCACAGTCCCGACTAATTATACATAGATGAATAATAGAAAGTTAGCGGCTATTAACATCCGGAATTAAGTGACGCATAACTTGTTACTAAATCCGAAACTAACCCGCTCCCACTGTGTAACATGGTGTAACCGACGCCGGTTAAACTCGTCGTAGATCTAACTCGAAGTTAACCAATCCCAAGGCAACCGCTGTGCGGTAGTCTGGCAATCCACAAAATTGTTATTCAAAGATAATTTCCGAGCGAGGAAATTTCGACAGCCAGTTATTTTCAGCGCAATCGTTTCGACGGCAGTTATTGCGACAGAAAAGTAACGCGAACGTTATATACGTTACAAGGTAAACTCTCCTAAAATAATATAAACGATAGTCAGTCAAATGTGCAAAATTCTGCGTTTGCAGTATTTTGCTGAAAGGTTGTACTAAATACATCCAATAGCTCATTTGACCCAAACGTTTTGAAAAGCTTGGCGCGTATCATTTTCGCTATTTACCGTAGGATCTATCTAAATAAAAAATGTTCGTCGGTTTTTTCGGTTCATTGATTTTAATTATATATTTGTACAACTTTTCAGGGAGAAAAGTAGCACGCCACGCATACATTTGAGATGATCGTGTATTCAGCCTTCGGCCGCGGTAGCAATTATGAGTTAATCAGTTCCACGATCGACGGAGAAATTTCTGCGACCTCGCGAGTCGAGATTGTGCGCGCGGATATGCAACGCCTCTTGCATACGTAATTAAAGCAATACTTATTAGAGACGCTATTACGTACGAGAATACGGAATCGGCGCATTCGTGAAAATTCATTAAGCCCGTTCGTCAATCCGCAATTATTCGAACCTCGCGTTGACGATCCGCGCGAAACTTTTACCCGGTTCTATTCCATCATTCACACGACGATCCGACAATTTATTATTGTATATCCGACTTCGTCAGTTTGATAACCCGGCCCAATCCAGCTCGTAAGCGCCACTTGGCGCCTTTCCAAAAACACCATGCAAATAAGCTATTATATTAACAAAGTCTGGCGATGAATTATCTTCGCGATAAATAATACTGAAGGACATTTCGCGAGCAGCCGACCGGCTGAATGCGCATTAGGTCGTACCTCGAGAGCTTCCTATTCCCGTAGAGATTTATTATCTCGATAACTTCTTTAAAGAGATACGTTATCTCACGAAGCACGGCTATATCTCTCTTTTTTAAACATCAACAAAGTGCACTGATCAAAGTCGTAGTTTAAAACGATTTGTATGGGAGTCGATATCGCGCACTCAATAGCGTGCGCGAAGTCATTGAAAATGAAAAAAACCGAATAAATAAAAGCAACATAGGTATTTCTAACGGGTTCAAACTAAGGGTCATTCACGGTTTTAGAGCCTACCGTGAATGTAACATCCTGACCGAGATCTGTCCAATTAATCCTTTTATACCTGAAGCAGATATATTTTTAAAAATATATATCTCTGCCAGCGATAGAATTTCTTTGCAATTTTTGAAAAAGAAAGACTAATAAAAAAAGGCTATTGATACGCTAACATACTTATATAAACTTGTACGTTAACAGGAAGGAATCAAGCTGCCGAACAAATGACAGCGTGACATAGATGGGAGAAAATATCTGGCGCAAAGTACCGGATGAAATTTATTTTTCGCTCGAATTCCTCACTCTGCTGTACGTGAAGGGAAAATTCCAGAAATCGATCAGTGGGAACCTTTCACGACAGGGAGACGCCGCCGCCGCTGCCGTCGCTGACGACGACAACGACGACGACACGACGATGGGAAGGTAATAAGGTGGCCGTTTGTCGCTCGAAGTGTCAAATAAGCGCATCGAGGCACCCGTTAGCAGCGCGCGACCCGATCTTTTTCTCAACGTGCCACGCCACGCTGGCTGCTGACACATTCCAACCGACCTGTCTTCGTGCCTTCGACCCCTTTGCCCGCGGCGCCACGTATAGAATAATAAGACCCGGGCAGTTCCGACGTATGTTAAACAGGAAACGGGAAAGCGTACAACTCGAGCGAACGGCGATATACTTACACACCCCGGTGCCGAGGAAAACACACGCCACGCTCTACACGCTCGCCATATATATAGCCGCCGCAAATATTCAGTTGATATCTTTTTTGCCTGATACCGTCGATCTGAACGGCAGAAAGGATTGCGAACGCGAAATGCGAATTGCGACGCTAGGCAAACTCGGGGCGTACAAGCTTCGATCGTGCGCAGTCGCTTGCGACTGCGGGATAAATGGAACGTCACGAATCGTCCTCTCGGCTGATTCAATGTTTGTTAAGAGGCGGTATATTAGTTAATTCCAATTCCGTCGTTACACGACATTCGTAATTAAACAGAAATCTCCACAAAGCTAGACGGGTGGTGGCGACAGGTTGAGTTGGCAGAAAAAAAAAACACGAAGAAATGTTTCCGGGCGGCGACGCAAAATATTTGAAGCGCGAATAATTGATTCTCCCCCGATAGCGCGAATACGTCGCGTGTTTGCACGTGCTAGCAAATCGTTATGGAAAACGGGCTCGACGTATCTACATGCGACGTCGCGGTCTTCCCGCGGGACAGACATTATTACCACGAGCCGCGGCGTCTTCGTCGTTACTGCACCTAGTTGCATATGTACATTGGTGGGTGCATTAAATGGTCGAAGTTCGCGCGTCGAGTTCCCGAGAGTTCTTCTATCTTAGCTAAGTTCGCCGAGTGTCGACGCTCGATAAAAGTGTTTCTCTTTCCTCCTTTCCTTACCCACCGCTGGAGTTTATACCGCCGTCGAAGCCACGCCCGACGAACTTTCGGCTCCTTGACCAGGCGGGTTACGCTTCTTCTTCTTCTTCGCCCTCGTTTTTGAGACGCTCTCGGCACCCGCCGGTCTCGCGATAACAGAGAAATCGCGCGCTCGCGCGGGGCCGTCTTACATGCTCCCCCAGGGAGGGACATTAATAATCCAAGCCAACTATGCCAACTTACTTTGCCCAGCATATCGTAGTTACCTCTATTTAAATTATTATCCACGTACGGGCTATCTGTTATAATAATTATGTTAAAATTCGTAAATTTGTTATAATAATTGCGAGTAACACCGTGAGGCATTATAGAGCCATGACAATTACTCGCACGTTGTTGAAGTTTGTAAGTTCAGTCCTCGCGTTCCTACGTCTTTCCTGTGGAAGACAGGATATTAATTCGAAACTTTGTTCCAAAAATATTTTTAGAGTTCATTGTTAACAGGATATGAAACAAGATGGTGTTCAATCAGATTTTCTCTAAGTAGACGCCAAGAAAGTGGACTTCGAAAAAGTAGATTTCAAGTTGATCAAAGAATCCGTGGATGCCTTGAAAGAATTACGAAGGATACCTTATATACCGAGACGCTATGGTCTGTACGTGTTATCCTCATTTCGCACTTATAACTTTTTCGTGCTACGGAATATTTCATAAGCTTGTATTAAACCTTGGCGGCGTGTTCTCTGATGAATTTGTAGACGACCCTTTTCTCAGTGAAAATTTCATTGGGCGACCTGCTCTGTCCCTCGGAACTTTCGAGTTCTCAACTTGGATACCTTGGTAACTGAACTCGGATTAAAATTCTGAAACGCCTCACGACACTCGGACGCGCTATTCGAACGCAAAAACGTTCCACGCATGACTTCCGTAGACAATAAGAATGTATCTGGGAAATCCTAACGTGGAAAGAAAACGCGAGAAAAGAATGTCGTATCTCAAAAGCTGCATAGTCCTACCTATACCCTTACAACATTCGCACCTATAAGTATACGTGGGCACACGCGCGTACATATGCATTGTGTACGTATATAAACTCATAGGATCGCGCCCGAGAACGGTAAATTAACCGCGGCGCGTCAAGCGGGACTTTATAATCCGGAAATTAAAGGTGTATTATATCCGGAGAACGGGTAGAGAGGGTGACGGAGGCGTAGGAGGACAGCGGGGATCTGGGCCGCTAGCCAGTCTCGCGAGGGAGAGAGAAACTCGGTGAAGGTGCTACTAGCGCCCACGGCGATGCCGCTGGACTAAAAGAGAGAGAGAAAGGAATGAGGGAGAGAGGAGAAGGGTTGCGAAAGAGGGTTGCGTGTAAGAGGGAGAGCGGTAGAAAAGGAGAATCGCCCGGTGTACGGGAGATAGAAGAGCCCGGGCGAACACGGCGTGGCGGAGAGCGGTAACTTTTCTTATAAGATCTAAAGTTTCCGCGTACGAAAGGCCCGCTCGCTCTTTTCCGCTCCCCTTCCGCCGTCATCCCCTGACCGCTCGTCGCAACCGCGTCCCTTCGCCCCTCCTCGTCCCGTCCCCTCACCTGGCAGCCTCTCCGCGAGGCGAGCTCTGCGGCGGGAAATATTAGAGCTTTTAAACGTCGTTATTAGTTTGCACGGTGAGCCGAATAACTTTCGAGCTACCGCGAGAGCGGCTGCGATACCACCGCCGAGATGCCTCGCCACGGTAACGGCTTACGGTTGCTGCCTCTCCCTCCCGTTGCGTCCTGGAATCTCGTCGAATAACAATTTGAGTGCCGTTTACAACGGGCACGAAGAGAGAGAGAGAGAGAGAGAGAGAGAGAGAGAGAGAGAGAGAGATGGGGGAGTTTGGGTGATTAACGTGATCTCTGATAAAATAGAGCCCGGCGCCCGGTATCGCGCGACCAGTTGTATTCCCGGGGTGAAGAAGAGCGGCGCGATAACGAGAACAACCGAGGATTCGCTTTCGTATCGAATAAATCGCCGGCGATTATAAGAGGTATTCCCTAAATAAGGAAATAAAAACGCGCTTTCTTTTAAATATCTCGTTGGGATACTAGCCGTGAACTCGCGACCATTCTCCCACGAATGTAATCTGTTGAAACGTTCTTTAAACGCGAGAACGAATCGGGTTAATTTTCATGAAGTTTACTTCCGCTTGATTAGCGGAACAGCGCGACAATAGAGACTAGCTTTCTCTTTCTCCCTTTCTCTTCTTTCTTTCTCTCCGCGGCCAGAGCGAAATTAATTTTCACCGGGGACAAAAGCACTTTCGGAGGGACGCGATTTCTTGCATCGTGCCCACTTGGAAAACGATATGCGTTCGCAAAGTTCTGCAACGTCGCGGCACCGCCCTCGGGGTCCTTCGATGGCTTCGATTCCAACTTGTGGAAAATAGTAGACACCGCTAACGTAGCAACTTTAAAGTAAAAGTTATTATTGATTTAACCTGGATTCCGGTTTCCAATCAGCACAGGAAAGAGGTATCGCACGAGAGGGAAGAAAAGCGAGGGGGGAAAGAAAGAAAGAAAGAGAAAGAAAGAGAGAGAGAGAAGGAGGGAGAGAGGGAGGGAGTTGAGGCCAACACGCCTCGCATTGATCCGGCGGCAGTAAACGCATTAAAAGCACATCTAGCATCTACCGAAAAGACGTATCTACGACATAGATGAATTATTAGCTTCTCAGAGATCGCGTAGCGACGGCGCGAGGTGAAAAATATATTTTCACTTTGCCGCGAGGAGAGCAGGCGCGACGCAACGCAAAATCCGCGAGAGATCGCGCTAAGTACGTGCAGCACGAAGTAAGCCAACCCGCGACGTTAAGTTTTCCGCCGGTATGCACGAGACAGATAGCACACGAGCGAAAAAAAAAGAGAAAGAAAGAGAGAAGCGATACGTTCGCTCGTCCATTAAATCGCATTTTGCGCTCGTTCGCGCTCGGCGGCCGCTTGACGAAAAATGTAAAAATATGCACGGTCTCGCGAGAGCCGTCGGTCGCATAAAGCACCCGGGATCCCTCGACGTCGCGCACTCATAGCGGGCACACACTTTTGCACACATAATAGCTACAAAATTACTTTATATCACATCATATTACTCTATTGGGACGCCACCGTTTTACCCCAGCGGCGCATTCAGGATCTTACACGCCGACGCGAGACTGAGTAATGTGTCCGCAGTCGCGGGCACGTCGTTCACGCTCGTAAAATTACATCGCGCCTTCTCGGGGGAAGATTTTTACTTTATAACAATTCAGTTCAAAAGTTAATATCTTTCTCTCTCTCTCTCTCTCTCCCTCTTTCTCTCTCGCTGTTTTGTTCTGTAAAGAGCATCGCGCGGCGTGTCGCCACATTTCGCGCGAATGTAAGCGTTATCATCTCCGCGAGACGTGAAACGTTTCGCTCCGGCCGGCGAAATTATTAAGGGCATTCGGAGTATATCGAATTATACTTGGGCGCGTGTTTGGCGTACGGTGATTAACATGATACAGGACAGCGTGTGCACACGGCGTGCGGACCCACATAGATATGCGCCGTGTACGACTGGCCGGCGGTACTTTATATCGCGGATGCTCATGGACGACGATGCCTGGCGCATTCGTGAGCAACCGGAGGATGAGGTACAGTTAATGCTTGCCAGAATTTCCCATGTGGCGCACCGCCGCGCCGCCGTGCTCCTGTATTTTCTCGCGTGCCTACGTGCAGCATTCTACTCGGCGGATGCTGCGCTCTGTGTATGTGTGACGTGTGTGAGGCGCGAAGCGCGAAATGGTGATCTTAACTTTTTTCACAAGGGGAGAAGAGGAGATAAGCATGATGAGTGGCGAATGAAAAGCTGACCGAAAGATATAGAATCCGCTATAATTTGTATTCGGAACGGCGTCATATGTTATTGAACGGTTTATCTCTCTGTTAGTATGCAGAAACTCTCTGTCGATTCGGCTGTCAACTGTGCTATTATTTAAAACGTTTCCCGTTTACATTAACAAGAATCAATAAAAGACATAAAGTGTAGCGATCATATGTAGAAAAAAGATTGCTGACGTTTCTATGTGTATAACAGACATATATTTAATCTCATTATTATTCTTATATGATACATCGATGTCATATGTGATAGATTCAACTTTACATTCTATATCCCCCCTAAAAAATAACTTATCGGATATTGTTAAAAAAGTACCATAATACTGTAAATAATACCTACATATGATTTAAGATTTTTATATTTTATATATCGTTTATAGGTATATACTTTAAAGCAACTTAAATAGACGGCACAATGTGGCAAAAGTTTTTAGAATCTAGCGCGATAGCGAAAGTGTTAGTTTTAACCCTTTTTACTTTCGTATTTAATTTCTTTTTTTTTGTTTCTCTTTATCATTATTGACTAGATTTGGAAGTACGAAGCGATAAAAGATATTATATCAAGTACTATTTTTGGATTTTCGAAGGGAAGGAGAAAGAAAGGGAGAAAAAAGAGAGAAAGAGAATGGTGACGGAAATTGGCGAGGCGAGCGAGAAGGGGGGGTGGACGTCGCGGTGTACCAGCGGCTATTATTCGGGTAAATTACCGTGCGGTTTCGCCATTCGGTGAACTCCTGATCCCAACTGTGGGCCGGCTGCGCTCGTTAGACCGATCGTCCCTTAATCCCGTCGCGAATTTATATCACGACTGGGCCCCTTATCGCCGCACGAGCACGTCGGAGAGCATAGAAACGGCGGGACGATAGAATTTGCACGTCGCTCGGGTGCAAAGGTGTCGACGACGACGACGACGACGACGACGATCGTCTCCAAATACATCGCTGATATCCCTAACAGGCTGGAGAGCGGCGACACGCCTTGCGTTATTTCCGGCTGGTGCCCGTGCATATTTCGCAAACGTGTTAAGAATACCGATGGGAAGAGACGCGAGAGCACCAATGGAACTTCGTCCCTGGTGCGAAAAGTCGATCCGCTAATAACGCGACGATATTACGGGAAAAAAGTTGGCCGCGCGCGCGGAGGAATTTTCCTTCCCCGTTTTTCCAACATCATTTTCACATCGGAAATGTACGTTCCGTTTGATTAGTTTAACTTTGATATTCGCACTCCGCTCGTCGCGTTTTTATGGCAAATGCGTACCCCCGGTGTTTCTCGTCGCGCGGCTGTTCTCCCCGATGCAACGGAATATCGTCCAGCTAGCGACGAATCCACAGTCGATTTTAAACCGATATCACAGTTGCTCGAGAAAATCCACGAGCGAAACTCTGAAGAGACCGAACGCTATCGAGCGATAATATAGACAGAGCTCGCCCATAAAATACGAGAGCATAACCTGCGATCGTGTTATTACCTATAAAGCAGCCCCCCGGTATAACCTCCGAAGAAATATAACAAAGTTAATGGCGGGGAGGTGGAGGCGGTAAGCCGTAATTCTAACGCGACGGATACGTTTCATTCTAATATATGTACAATAATACCGCGAAAGTCCTTCCAGAAGAAAATTATTATTGTTAGAAAATTATTATTCGACCGTCATGTACAGCGACACTTACAAGAACTACATTGAAGATCTTCCGCGTGATCTCTTAGAAAGCGTTGCGTGTATCTCCGCCCTTGTATCTCCGTGTCACAGAACAGATAAACCGGACAATCCATATTATCCTGCTTTTATCGCCGCAGATATTATCGAATAAAAGCGTGTTCTTACGGGGCGGTCGACTTTATAGACGCACGCGTGACATTTATAGCCGCATGATATGCGTACGTTTTATCGTCCCATGCGTAACATCTTAAGCACTTAACGCCACATGCTCGACTCGATTTGATGGTACGGCTTAAATCCACCGCGTCCAATGAGATAGGCGTGAGCAATTACGTATGCGCAATTCGCGCGAGGTGTGATTCATCGCGTGGATAAGTCGACCATTAAATCGTTTTAATGCGAATATATAATGCAAGGAGCGATCTTTTTATCGATCGACGTTCCAGGGATAGTATGGGGTTGATTTTATAGCTATTTGTAGTCTTATCTGCACAACTGTCTGTTTCTTAAAATATAATATAGACCGTTTTATCGAGAGGTGTTCTAGAACTTGACGTTATGTTTTGTTAATTATCTTTAATCTTATCTATAAATATTTGTCCTGAAATGTGGATAAGATGGGATTCTCACAGTCTGTCACTGAGATAATTGTCTAAAGTCAAAGCACATGCTTGATATACGCTCGAGCAATAAAGGTGAGATGAAATTTCCATTAAATTCAAACGTAAACCTCGATCCTGCGAAGTCGCACAGAGGCATTTTCACGCTCGATCGGGCGGATAATTTTGATCGCCCCTGTCGTCGTCCCTCCCGTCGTCGTTCCCTGTCGTAAACGACGTTATCCGCCCCGTCGCGAAAGAGCCCGAAAACGGTTCATCATAAACCGCGACGGCGTATTTCGGGGCTGTCGATCCACTCTTCCCCACATCGCGGAATTCGTGGAACGCGTTCGCTTTTCACGGGGAAACTTAAGTCGACTCCCGAGATAGTCGACACCCGCGAGATATTTCCCGCGTACGTACGAAGCCTCCGACAAAACCGGCGACCGACGTCGCAATGGCGAAAAGAGCTTTTAACGGAAGGAATTCGAGCGAGTGCATCGCCGAATAATATAGAACGATTTGTCGTCGAGTTCCGTCCTCGCTATCTTCAGAAACTTTTCGATGAAGCGATGAAGTTCCGCTTCGTCCTCCGATATAGATACGCGCGTTTTACTACACGTTTTCATCGTTGTTAAGGGAGCGAAGAAAATGCACTCTATAATCATACCTATCTACGCTTGTTTATAATTAGGTATTCGCTTCAGTGATCGATGTAAAAGAACAAAATTGCGAATAATTGCTATTGTTGTCAGATGCACACGTGGCAAATTATAGGATCTGCTTCTAATTGTAAAATTAGATTAAAATCATAATGCATGTTTCACATTTATTTCTACTGTAAGTTTATATCAAGTAAATAAAGTATTGTAAAATATGACTTTACAACTGCATGGTTGCGAAATGGAAATAATTTGATCGACACGCACGATAATCTTTCTTTCAACCGTGATTTAAATATCGCGACTACCAAGAAAGTTTCAAGTTAACAAGTACTGCGATAAAGCACAACGTTCCGAATACGATAACGATAAACGCAGAGTTACAAGTAGCAATTAGCGAGAGAAAGTGAAAGAAAGAGAAAAAGAGAGAGAGAGAGAGATGTAATTTATTACGTACGCTAGAATATAAAATCCCTTAAACACAACAGGATAGCACAGACGATTCATTATAAATACTTAGGTACACATAAATAATACAGAACTATGCGCGTACATCGTGTGCTATTAAGCAGCTCACAAAAAAAAATTTTTTTTCAAGATTTTTAAGAGATTTTTATAAAAAATTACAAATTGTAATAATAAACATTATATATATTACAAATAATGTATGTAAATAAAAATATAGAAGAAGAAAGGATGTAAATCGGAATTCTCTCAAGTAATTTACCATAATTTGCAATTTGTCATCATTGAAATCTACCCTCGCATTTCCAAGACAATCTCGTTTCATTCTTAAGATTGGAGTTTCTGGTATGCACACGCTAGCATAGTGTACAAGTGTGCCTAGCATTCTGTCTGTCTGTAGCCGAGAACTCGAACGAGCGATATAGATGGGATAATTGCAGATAATTTGCAGCGTCGATTGCTACGCATTCCCTACTTCAGCCACCCTTCTCGCGCTGTTCTGTCGTCTGCCCCCTCGTTCCCCCATTAACGCTCCCCTTACTTCCTGCCCCGAACGTTCGTCTCCCCCTTGTTCCCCTTGATTCGTTTACTTCACCAAGGTGAATGAGACGCGCATCTTTACGGCCGTTCCTAAGCAAGACGTTGCCGAAATCGTCCTTAAACGCGCAGCCTCGCAAATGCGCCCCATCGGATGCCAAAACGTGATTATATCCCTGCAGGCGCAGCTAAATGTAATTTATATCTCAATAGGAGAGAGAAGCTTCTCTTTCATGACCTTCTTTACGTTGCGAAAATTGCTTTAAAAAGAGTAACATTGCATAGATAGCGAAAGAAACTTACGCAGTTAACGATTCAAAGTTTAATGCCACGTTGGAAAACTTTCATTAGGTGTAATTCCAATGTAAAGATACTGTGCACCTATTTGATGGTGTATATTAAATTTAATGTTCTACCAACCCTATTACAATTAAATACCATCGAAAATACGAAAGATAATCGAGTTAAATGTACAATTTCTTGTATTTGTCGCCGAATGTTTAAAGGCAATGTCAACGGACGTAATCCTTCGTGACTTTATTTATTCATTTACCGCGTATCTCCGGGAATCAGTAACATCTGATGGCTACTTTTAGTTCGCCTGCCAGTAGTAAAACTAATACTAGGATTCGAATTCGAGAATAGTCGGGTAAAATTGCCTATAAGCGCACAGAAGTCTTTCGTACTACTGTTCGCGCGAGCTGCGACTTATCGAAACTTTTTCGAAACTTTTATGAAAGGTCTTTTTCTCGCCTCATCACGTCGGGTTCTCTCCCTTATTGACTTTAAGCCCGGGTTTGGAAATCCCCGTCACTTCTCCTCTCGTTTTTCTCTCCGACGACCCTCCCGCCCCCCGTCACTTCCTTCTGCGTTACATCCCACCGACAGGATTCGACGCTTCGTGACTTAATTTGTTTACACGTCGTTCAATTTGTCAACATAAGTCGACAAATTTACCATTGCCTAAAGCGAGAGGAAATCGATTTCGCTCGATACTACAATTCGTGATAATCGCGCGTATCTCGCGATTGTTAATCGAAAAGAGCGAATAATATGGTGGAAATTAATTTAAGTTACTGCATTGCTAAATTTACATTTGTAGCATCGTGACGATAAATATAATACGCGATAAATATAATACAGTGCGCAGACAAATGTATAGTTAAGCAGAATTGTCCAAGTTATTTAAAATCGTAATTCACCACCTAAAATTGTCCGTATTTCTACGGATTGTTACCCAACCATCGTACAATACTATAATAGTACTTAACAAATTTATTAATTTAAACAATGTTCACTTTGTAATACGAATATATATTTTTAGTTGGCAAATTTACGTGATGTTGCGATTGTTATAGCACAACATGTCAGGGTGAATAAATTATGTTATTTTAATCTGAAGTAACGAATCTGCAAATATACTTAGATGAATATAACATTTCACAAAGCGATTATATGTGTATCTTGAAATGGATGGCTAAAACGGATTAGGAATATTTAACTCCGGATATATATATACCTCCATTCTCCATTCTACCTTCCGGCCGACTTACTGTGTACAAGAATACATATGTAGAAAGCTCCTAAAATAATGCTTATCGTTATTAATGCACCATTGACAATCCGCTTAATAATTTATTGTCACATAATGGTGCCTCTTTTGCAATAAAATAGTAATTACAAGGTGCATAAATTGCTGAAAATTTGTAGAATTTGATCTCGGATATAAATAAAGAAAAGATAAAATATTTCCCAGATAAGGTATTTCATAAAACAATAATATATTGTAATTTTCATAAAAGAAATATTATTTCCAGATATAATAAGAAAGTTTATCTGTAATATGTTTACACTGAAAAAAAAAAATATTTAGATCCAAGAAAATATTTATTTAGATAGTGCCAATGACTTATTTACTTAACTAGACACTACAGACGCGCGCTACGCGCGCGCTATTTATCTTTAACATTTCACTATTAACCCTATTATACACAACTGTCAAAATATACAATGACAGCTGCAAATGAAGTAAGCGCAGCAAGAAAACCAATCGGCATCGCGGAAAAGCGGCAACAATAAACTTCACATCTCCTTTTTAGAAAAGGATAGAATACACATATTTATTTAGAATTAGATATTTTTACTTAATTTAAGTAAAGATATCTAATTCTCTAAATAAATACGTGATTATATTAAGTAAATAAGTTATTGGCACTATCTAAATAAATATTTTCTTGGATCTAAATATATAGGATATTTTTTAGTGTATAATAAGCAGAATTAGATAACTTGTATAATAAAACTTACTAATCAATTTGTTCGAATAGCTGATTGCTATAATGTACGTCGTACATTACGTAAGAAACCAAAAGGTAAAACCAACTACAATCATTAAATTAATAAAATTAATATCTAGACTGCAAAAATTAATAATAGATGATCGCGATTATCAGCATGTTCACAGCCAACTCACGATATTATTGTGACTAATTTTGATGAAACTGTTCTTTAATTTTAATTAATCGTACTTTAATAATGACGATTAGTCTCCAAAATCTCAAGATTTTCTGAGATTTTAGAGACTAATCGTCATTATTAAAGTACGATTAATTAAAATTAAAGAACAATTTCGAGATGTTTTGTATAATTTAACGTCGATAAAAATATACGTATTACAAATTGAGAATAATCGTATTACACCTATACTCTAATATCATTAGATTAGTGTGTAATTAATTATACTAAACATTTTTGGAACAATAAAAAAGAATCTCTAAAAATATATTATCGTAGATTGCTGACGCTAACAAGAAATTCATCTTACAAATTGTATCGCTCTCATAACAGTAGCTTTGGGTAAGATAGGTCCGAGGGTTTGCGACCTTGATCGTTGTCAGCGCGAAGAAACTTATGATCGAATGACCGCGGGAGACCCGTGCGAGATCGAATGACGGTTATGCGTCACGAGAGGATCGGCAGAAGGCGACGATAAGCATTTCCACGACACTCGTTTCCGCCCTTCGGCGCGACCTCTTCATCGATCGACCTCTGATCTCGAGAACCCTCTTATATTTTATACGGTTCCGTCGAAATTAAATAGAATCAGGATAATTTGATCCGGGATACGTTCAGCCGGCCGCGCTATCGCACAACCTTCTGTAGGTCTTTTTACGAAGAAAGAAATGAAAATAAGGATGGATCATGTAGGATGTTTTTAAATCGAATCGTTGAATTCTATATAAATTTTATATCCGTTTTTTTATAAATAAAAAAGTTTTAGAAGTACCAAGATATCTTGTTAAAAGTATCAGGACATTAATAATTTTCAAGTCGTAAGTAATAAATAAAAAACAATTTTTTTCTGTCTATAATGAGAGTAACTAACGAAATTCATTATTAAACGAAATGCATTATTTAATCGTATGAATTCGAATCAAATCTCTGATAGTGTCTAGTCTAGTTTTATTCTAGTCTAATGCTAAAATAAAATATAAGTATACAAGTAGATAGAAATAAAGTCTTACGGTCAAGCTGGATCTTTGTGTTTAATAATACTATTACGTGAAATAATTAAGGAAACATTATTTATTATTTAATTCTGTTGTAACTTTAACAAAAATTATAAATTTAAAATCTAATCAAATGTAAAAATATTAGAGTTGTAATACAAGAAATATTTAAATATCTAGTAATTTGATAATAACACAAAACTTAATCGATTTATACTGAATATTATATATGTTCGTGTATTCTTAAATATTATTGTGCTCTTAATTGTACTGGAAATTTCTTAATAAATTAATTGAAAACTGAGGAGATATGAAAAGAATATCTAGTCTAAATTTGTTAGAGATAAATCAAACCCGAATTCTAATTCGGGTCAGTTGTCACTGTTAAAGTTGACGTTTTAATTACGCATTATATTAAATGTCAAGGCTTCTGTCTTATGCTTTCAAGAGGCCACGCAGATAATAAGTTTATTTAAAAAAACTTGCTAGTTTTTAGATATATATATTGGATAAAGCACCAAAGCACACCTCCTTGCTTGTGTATAGCTATAGAGACATTCGAAAATTGTTAAGCTCGGGCTGCGACAGGTCATGGTCCATCCCTGCACGGAAAGGGCGAATGGAGCGCATAAATGTAGGAGCTGCCCGTCACGATAAACTAAATAGACCGTGCCAACATACACACACATGGTCGATCCTCGGCTTATTGGAGCGCTCTCATCCTTGGAAAGTGGTCAAGATTTCACTTACCGCCATCCGCTCTCGAGGATACAACGGTTATACGTTGTTATATGCGAACATTGACTTGGTCTTTATTTGAAAGAAAGTTATAGATTCGTGTGAATTTTTTCAAGCAGTGCGCAAATTTCGGTAAATATAACAAAGTTAAATCGAGGTGTTTTAAATGTCTTTTATCGATATTCCGGATTTCTTATTGTTAGTTACTTGTTTTTTTAACGCTTCTCGATGTAAAGTTAGAAAAATCTCAGAAATGGATTCGATAAAAGATCGAAATATAGACAGTAAGTAATGATTTTTCAATTCAGTATATTGACCTTTTCATTATATCGGCACTGAAAAATGGGCGAAATATAGAGTGAAATGTTGACAGGAATAGTTAAGGAATTTGCGCCAGATTACAGAACAGTGGTAAATTCAAGGAGCTAGTCTTCAGCAGTTCGCACAGTGCATTGTCCCGACCTCCAGTATGTAGATGTATAACCGCGCTGCCAGCTGTAAATTAGTGCCCCGACTAATTGGGGCACGAAATAGGATGATCAAATATGGAAAGCTAATCCGGTATTCTCCGCAAGATTTTAGTACTTCGCTTCTCAGCGTAATATGTCCCGAAGATATACCTTTTACGTTATTTATTCTATTTCTGAAGTTATTTTTCGAATGCCCTGAAATAACAACTAGCAGAAACTACATATTCATCTCTTTTTAAGCCGCATGACCGTTCCCATTCGTCGCGATATAGCGCCTCGAGGGATTGACCGAAAGGAATCGATTGGTCGAAATAATTTGTATGTTATTTTCATGCAAGCAATTAATTATATATAGCCCGTGCCGGGCAGGCAACAGTCGGGCTTCGACATTATTAATAAGAAGGCGGTATTTTCAGTCTACCCTCTCGCGGACATACAATATGAACTTATGGGATGCTCGAAGGTTGCAGTCATGCGGGACTCCTGTTTATCGCCGCGAAGAAGCTCAGGAAGAGCGAGGAGAGACAATGAAGGCGAACGACGATGGAAGAACAGTGGCGAACGCGAAACTCACGCGGGGCGAAAGAGGTGATTCAAAGGAGGATAAGAACAGTGTTGGATTAAGGTTGCGGCAGCGAGCCCTAAGCGAGTGTGTATTCATGGGCGGGTGCAGAAAAATTTAATATACAGGCCGTCGGTCGAGTAACTCATTGTGTGGACTCTATAAGAAGCTACACGAGCTCGCCGCGCCCACGAGGGCACGGAGGAGGCACGTGGGAGGATTACCGGACGAAATAATAAGTTAACGTGTCATCGCTCGCCGACTGTGGTGCCCATATATTCTTGGAAGCAGATAATTACAATTAAGCACACGATAATCCCGTAAAATTGTATCAATCAGCTGCAACATTATGCCGTTTGACAGTGGAATGAGTATTTTATATCCAAATATTTTATTCTATTTAATTGGTTTGTAAATTATCAATTGCTTTGATTTCAAAATATCGACAAAAGAACGTAGTAGATTGATTGCACAAAAAATAACATTGAAATTTAAACAACTATTAACATTGCATAAGGACATTATTAGAATTGTCTATATCAATTAATTAGAGTTTAACATAAAACTTCGTTCGAATTAATTCGATGACGTTGGAATTTAATAAGCCGCTGACATATAAACCGCTATAAATAAATTTATAGAATATACAATGAAACATGGAATTAGAAAATAATAAATCTTTATTAATTGTCGATAATAAGATAACGAATTTAGTCAAACTACTTTTGAAAAAAGGATATACTTATGAAGTGCCATATAAACGTAAAAAGTGTCGTGCTGTAAAGCGGTAGAAAAAAAAGGAATCGTAAAGATCGTGAGGAGCCGAGGGGAAAGAGGAGAAGGAGGAAGTCGCTCGATTCTCGAAGGCTGATAATTTACGGACTAGCGTGATCAGGATCACCCTCTCCGCGATTTAGGAGCCAATTTCCAAAGTGCGAGGCGTTGCTCCTACTTAGACCTTACTCGCTTTTAGAGGGGATCGAACGGCATGACGGAGGATAAGAGGAAGCAGCGTGGAGTAACCGTCGAGACGGCCGATGGAAGCTTCAATTTCAATTTAAATAGTTCTTACCCACGGTCAGCAGTCTTTCGTTTCGGCTAATGCGCTCACTCTTCGGAATGTGCGCGGATACGCACCTACTACCGTTTGCGTACGTATCGGGGTAAAAGGAATCGTGGTGGAGAATCGACTCCAGGCAGGCAAAGAGGGGATAAGATAGTAGGATAGAGAGCTGTGCGGAGGGCTGTTGGCTGAGAACTGCGTGATAAAGAGGGGCGAGAGAGAGGTTGGAGATGGAAAAAGAGAGTGAAGACAAGAAGTTGAGAAAAGGGTTTCGAGAGGGAGGAGGCGAGGACAGAGGGGGATTCGGTACTTTCTTGCCTCCGCTGAAATCCAATATTCGGACAGCGAGAGGAAGAATCTCATGGTGAGTTCCATCTCTCTACCACTTAGTTCTTAGAAATTTATATCGTGCCGCAATTTATCTCGCGTTACGCGTCCGCCGCCGCGCTCCTCGATACAAATTTAATAAGGCGGTCCGGCAGGGACAATAAATCAGATCGCGTTAGCTTCAGATGTCGTCGTGAGGATCGTTAGAACCGATTGTGCTGCATCCCTCTCCTCGAAAGGCTTAAAGAGAAAAGGATCGTGACATATCCGCGCCCGCCTTACGACGCGCGCTTGCTATCTGACAGTTGTTTCTATTGGAAGACCTACAAGAACTGTGCGAATCCACGATGATACGGTAACGCATCGAACACATCGCGCCTACAACTCGTGTTGGAAATGCAAATCGAGTGCATGAGGCGTGCTAATCGTTACACTTTAATCACCGTTTTTATTTATTTAAAAATTACACAATTCCTGGATGTTTATATTTACTTGCAA